>NC_057797.1:430551887-430746152 GCF_018294505.1 Triticum aestivum | reverse complement strand
TGTGTGAAATAGAGTCCTGGATATAACATATATATAGAGGGGGCGATCCACGAGAAGAGAGTGGAGGTATCATCGGCTTGAGGTGTCCATAGAATCGAAGAGAGGGATGATGTGTGTGTGTGTGCGGGCACGATCGATAAAGAGTGCCATCGAATTTGTGTGTGCCCACATCAAAGATATAGAGTGGCTGGCCTACTGGAATGTGAGATGGGACATGTGCAGTTTGACTCTGTGGCATGGATACCTACCTACAGCGCTCGACTATCGGTGTGTGGTGGGGGAAGAGGGAGGCCCAATTAACTATAGAGGTACAATGGCTGGTATATGTGTGGAGGAGGAGAGAGGCCTACCTCATGTATTAAGGAGATCGATCTACCTCATGTATTAAGGGAGATCGATCGACATCCATGCATATGTGCAGGAGATGAATAAGGTTGGGAGAGAGATAGAGCTAGAGTGTTGGAGGGGGTGGTAGTGGAGTTGCTTCTAACAAATGGAGGGATAGGCTTGCTAGACAAACGGAGGGCACGCCCGCAATATCAATAAGAGAGGAGATGGTTGCTTGTTGTCTGTGCACGTGCGTGTGAGAGACGGGTCAGGAGGCATGCACGAATGATGAGGGGGCACGATGTGGCTGTGGTAAGCAGACGTAACTACATAGGAAGATCAATCGCCCTTTGTAAGAGAAAGGAGAGACATAACTTGTGAGGTACGTCAATCGATGGGGGGAGGGTAATTAAAGTCGATCTGGTATATGTTAGGAGATCGATTGGTATACATGCATGTGTGTGTTAGAAGCAAATGAGGCACGAGGAGAAGGATAGAGAGAGAGGGATGCATGTAGGAGGTGGTACGAGAGGCATACTATATCGAGGGGGAGGAGTGTGCGAGTACGAGAACGATGAAAAGAG
The DNA here is from genome assembly GCF_018294505.1 of Triticum aestivum. Classification (NCBI taxonomy): domain Eukaryota; kingdom Viridiplantae; phylum Streptophyta; class Magnoliopsida; order Poales; family Poaceae; genus Triticum; species Triticum aestivum. The sequence continues at coordinate 430,745,241 of NC_057797.1, read as the reverse complement.
TGGTGGGAGTGAGGCATGGACGGTGACAAGAGAAGAGGGGAAGCTTGTGTTTGTTCTAGGCACACCTGGCTAGAGAGGCATATCAATCGATGTGTGCCGTAAAGAAGGAGCTGGGGGCCTACACACACCGTGGGTGAACGACCTAAAGTGAAAAGACGAATTTGCGCGATGGAGCTAGAGAATGCTGAGGGAGGGTGAGAGGGATGCGGACGTGTGCATGCACAAGAGAAAGTTAGTGCTAGCTACAAAGATAAGAGGGTTGTGTGGGTGTAAAATACGAATAGAGATCATATATACTTCATTGTAAAAAGCGAATTCGGATATTTGAAGAATTTATCATAGTGTTTCAAACCGATGGATGTGTGAATATATATAATGGTGATACACATGGTGTGGTTATGAACATGGTATGCTACATTTAATATATTTTGTCTCTACTCTTATAAAAAACAGATTTGTTGATGATGGTGTGCCTGCCATCCTGCATTATAGGCAGTCTGATTTATATCTGGCGGATAGCAAGGAAACTATGATGGTTGAAGTTGGCAACAATCATGATTGTAGATTCTTATTGAAATAGAGAAACGAATTCAAATTTAGTTTGAATTGCAGCGGTAGTATAGACATTTGGAATGCACTAAAATGTTGGTATGAGTAGGTTATATGCATTATACAGCAAGCGAAAATATTTAATCGGACATAACATGGATTCATACTCCCTCCTTCCATCTATATAGGGCGTAATGAGATTTTTAAGACCGCCTTTGACTATTGACAAGATTAATAGTACATGACATGCACAATGTGAAAATTATATCATTGAAAGAACCTTTCACAGACGAATTTAACGGTGTGATTTGTGTAAGTTGCATGTCATATATCATTGCTCTAATATTTGGTCAAAGTTAGCATCGAAAAACGCATTAGGCCCTATATAAATGGAAGGAGGGAGTAGCTTTGAATAGCATTTGTATAGTAAAATAGGGCAAGACTCTCTCTTTGTGTGGTGTGACTAGTTTTATTTTTTTCATTTTCTTTTTGGTTGAGGGAAGTGCGAATTGATTTGGTACGTACAAGTACAATATTACTACACGTTAGGCTTGTCCCTAAAATTCAACCCGCGTCTTGTTATATCCCGAAAATTCAGATATTTTGCTCCCAAAACTGGCGCCTTCACAACCCGCGCCTTGCTATCCCGAAATTACAACGCGCACGAAAACTCCCTCCAGCTGCCAAATCCCGAGACGCGAAATCCCCCTTCTAACCCTAAGCCGAAAGGGCCGCTAGTTCAAATCGGTGGGGGGGGTACTTTTGTAACACACCCTACATTTTGGACAAGCGCGTTCCTAAGTCATGCTTCACCCCCTCCCATCGCCCCCTTTTCGCCATTCGAAATCCCAGGCCGCCATAACCTCTCCGCTCCAGCCGTGAAACCCCACCCTCCTCCATCCGCCACGTCACCGCTGCCCAGCCGAAGCCTCTTCCCCGACGACGTCGTCCACCGCAACAGCTCGACGTCCCTTGTCCATCTCGCCGTCCCGCCGGTTCAGCCGCCCCGTCCTCCATCTCCAAGGAGCTGCTCCGATGATCGCCTCGTCTATCGCGGCTGCTCCATCCCCACAGCGCCGCCTTAACCTGCTCCACCGGAACCGCAACATCCTCACCGACTCCTCGGACGAAGCCGAGGCCTACTCGGCGCCACCAAAGAGGTTGTACACTCATCGCATCGCACATTCTCCTTAACTCGACCTCCCGGCACCGATGGTGCTCTATCCCGCACCCCCATGGAGCGGCTACCTTGAAGCCGGCGCCGCGGGCAACATCTCCATGGTGGCTCTCCCCCAGTGCGAGGCCCCTTCAGCGGCGGCGTCCATACCAGCTGGATCTGCTGCTGCTGCTCCGGCTCTCACTCGATCGCTTGCTCGCCCAGCTGCTGCTGCTGCTCTCCCCCTCGCTCATGCTGCTGCTCTACTCTGATTAAGCCACACTTTAGTCGACTGGGTTGACTTCTGGTCAGTCGATTTTCAGGGGTTGGGGGGCTCGCCAGAGTTAAGGAAGAACCACCCGCAGCGGGGACGGGGGCTCGCCAGGGAGGTACCCCACTATATATCATAGGGTTCAGGGTGGGGGCGGGGGGCCTAGAGGGTTGGCCAGGGCGTCTGTGGCGAGTTGTTTCGGGGCGGCGAGGCGGCGCTGGGGCCGGTGGTTCGGCCGGTGGTGGCTGGCGGCTCAGGGGGTGCAGGTTGAAGATGAACTGCAGGCCCTCCCTAAACTACATGTCAAGTGCCTCTCTGCTACCATTGCGTTCAGTTTTGACAGTAGCATTTAGATTCCATAGTAAATTTTAGTTTCGACAGTTAAGTTCAGAGTCAACAGTTTTTACCTCCTCTGTTGTAGTCAGGTGGTTTTTGGTGATGTTAATTTTACATCCATTTTACATCATCTATTGGAGATGCTATTAGAATCCCACTTGAGATTGATGATGTCTGTCTTGTGCTGCTTCAGCCTTGACGTCTTACGGCTCACATGAGCTGCTCCAATGACAGAAAGATCCATCACAACAGAGCAGTGCCCTAGACGCCGTCTACAGATTCCTCAGATCTTCCTCCGCACCTCCGACAGCCACCTCTGCCTCAACTGCTTCAGCAACCAACCCAATGATGCTGAGGTCGACACGGCTACGACAAAGAGGTTGTACACTTGTTGCATCACTTATTACTATACATTCACGTCGATCCATTAGGGCTATTTTGGTTCAACGAAAAAACATCGATCCACTGGTTGCTACCATCACTCTAAATTTCTGCATGCTCTCCTTACATAATCTCACCATATTTTTTCGTATGCATGTCAGATATTGTACACAGTCATGCTGAACATGTAGAGAAAAAGAGAAGAGTTTTGTGCGGCAATACAATGTCATGCAGACATAGCTCCATGGTGGGTTCAATGGCAAACCCTCCCCACCCCTATCTAGATTGTAATCCAGAGGAAGATATCTGTTCTGAGGCAGATTCGGACACCGCTGACCACTCCTATTTACCCCCCAAGGTGTTTGCTCTACCTTGGCATGATGATGTTAGTCATATCATGCATATGTTGCTTTGCAGTGCCTACTTTTGACATCATATATGTCATTTGCTTAGTTTAGACATGTTTTGTAATGCCACCTATTTAGTTTCTATATCATATATGGGAATTATGTAGTCTCATGTCTTTTAGCCAGCCATAATATATGTGAAATGTGCAATGCCATCCTGTTTAACCAGGCATCATATATTTGAAAGATATCTTGCCCATCCTTTTCTTCATTACATTTCCATTTGTCGACAATGTTTGTACATTAAACTACTCTTCCTGTGAATCAACCATTTGGGTGGGAGATGGAAAAATCTGGAGTGAAAACAAGGCCTTCAGAGCAGACAGTGCTACCTGTCGAAGCAGATCTCTTGTTGGGTCCCGATAGCTCCTCAGAGATGGATTCAGAGACAGATGACCAATCCTATTCCCCCACTGAGGTGTATGCTATAACTTGGCATGGTTATACTACTCATATCATGCATACGGTGTCTTGCATTGCATTGTTTAGACATCATATACACAATATTCAACACCATGTTCTTAGTTCAGACATCATATCGAATGCCCTCTGTTTAGCATATAAATCACATATGTGAATTAAATGATGCGATCCTGATTACTTAGATAACATGTAGGTGAATTATGTCATGCGATCCTGTTTAGTTATTCATCATATCTTTGAATTATGTTATGCTATGCTATCCAGTTTAGATAGACATCATATATGTGAAATTATGTCATGCTATTCGTTTTAGTTAAACAATATACATGTCAAATATTTCATGCCCTCTTTTTTCCACACTATTGCATTTGTCTCTCATACAATGTCTGTGCATACAACTATGTTTCCTGTTTATCAGCCATTTGAATTGGAGCGGGTGATGCCAGTATCTAGCGGACTAAAAACATGGTCCTCAAATAAAACAGTGCTACCTCTTGGTGGAGATAGCACTTGGGTTGTACATGCACAAGAACCAGCCCTACCACACATAACCCAAACTCTCGCAGATTGTACCCCTACTATGATGGACAGAGAACCAGCTTCACCCAATCTAACCCCAACCCCAGCCGATAGTAACCCAGTTCCTGTTGACACAACACCATCTCCACCACAGAGCTCCCAAACAAGAGCAGTTAGTAAGGCAGCTCCAGTGCCCAAAGGGCCAGTACTATCACAGCGAACCCCAACTCCACTAGTTAGTACGCCTATTCCTGTGGAGGAAGCACAACCATCTAGTCGTAGTTTAGCATCTATCGCATTTGATGTTGTTAAATCGTATGTGCGTATCTTCCCATCTTGGAAATATTATACTGAAGATGAAGGAAGATGCCAATTGCAGGTGTTCGTCCAGGAGTTATGTGTAAGTAATGTTATTCATGGCAATTACTTTGCTTCGTCCCATACATCCTACCTCCATGATGGTTATAATACAGCAAATTTTTCCATTTTTCTCTATAGAGAAGGACCGATTTGGAAACTCAGGATGATGTAACCTGTGCTAATACCTCTGCTATCTTCAAGAATGCTTGGTGGCAGTATCGGAATTACCTGAAGAAAACGTACTTCACCGGCAAAGAAACTCATCAAATTCCCTTACGTTCGCCTGAGACACATTTACTGGACGATGACTGGGAACGCCTTGTTCTATACTGGTCCCGAACCAAGAATGTGGTAAGGTCTATGAGCTCATTTTCTATTTTTTAAGTATTATATTCTTGTGTCTTACTGTACTCTGTTCATGTAGAACAAGTGCCTAAACCTGAAGAACAACTGTTCTAATTTAAGATTCCATTGCTACCATAGGACATAGATATATGTTTGTTTGATGCTTTTATTATGTACTAGTACTTGGTAATAGAAGACTTGGTAGTTTAATCCTGTCCACCTTACTATTGAACTGGTTCACCAAAATGAGTTTCATATACTAGTACATGCTAAACTTGTTATGTGTCTGCTTGTTTCTTCTTTTAGAATGCTGACAGAATATTGGGGAATAGTGCCTTATTAAGCAATGGCAAAGGAAGTAATGCAGATAAGGTTCAGGATAGTGACACATCCTGTCTTGGTTTAGTGTTGGAGTTACTGGCCACTACCGCTTGCACAAGCTATTCAAACTCACTGTCTGAATCAGTTCCGTTTCTTGAGTCTCAACTACAAGCTGAAAGACATCGATCAGCTGTGCTGCGACAAGAAGCGGAAGGACTGCGGAAGTCCCTGGAGCATTCAGATGCATACTTTCTAGTGCAACAGCAAGCGTTGGAGGATTTTAGCGCCAAACAGGACAAAACTAATCAGCTTGCTAAGCTTATTGCCAACATGGTGGATACCTAGGATAACGTTTCTTGAGCTCTTCTGAAGTTGTTTCAGTTTATGCTCTTGTTTTGCTGCCGCGTTTATTTGCACTGGTGGCCAATTTTGACGGCCAGTATATATGATATGCTGCTTTGTTCCCTATATTTGCACTGGTGGCGAACTTTGATGCCCAGTGGATGTAATATGTGTAATAGCCATGATAGCCTAGCATTAGTTGCTTGCTTATTTATTTCCTTGTTGTCTTGTTTGCTTGTTTGCTTGTAGTCATTGCAATTCTTTTTCCGCGGTTAACTAGTGGCTGCAATAACCTATTTTTTAAAACTAGGCCACAATAACCATGGGCTAATATTTACTGTAGTGACACTGGGCCTCCTATGGGCCATAGAAATAGTGGGCCTTCTACGGGCCGTAGAAACAGTGGGCCTTCTACGGGTCGTATAAACAGTAGGCCTTCTACGGGCCGTAGAAACAATGGGCCTTCTATGAGCCGTATCATCAATGGGCCTTATACGGGCCGTATGATCGATTGGCCAAACATGGGCCAATAACAGGTCGCATTATGGCCGTAAACGGGCTTGTCGGGGATATACCCCGCGGTATAAACCGCCGGATGTATGACCCGGCTAGAGTTTGGCGATTCACTGGCAACTCACTTGGACATGGCGGTTTACGGTTCATTGGTAATCCGACATGCGGGTTAGAGGAGCGACAAGACCCAGTGGCCCAACGGGCGGTTTATGGAAGGCCGGATCACGCTATGGTGGGCCGGTTTAAGAGGAAAGGCATGAGGAATATTTACCTTACAAGGAGTTAAGACCAGGACTTGTATCCAGTTTGTATTAGAGATAGACTAGTCCTAATCCTAATAGGACTCCACATGTAACTCGCCCCTTCGACATATATAAGGAGGGGCAGGGCTCCCCAAAGAGGGACAGACAACAATCAATAATCTCTAGGGTTAGACACAAAGAGGAGAGCTGGTTTACAGCGACTCCCTCGTGATGATAATAAGACCTAGCCTCAAACAGCACGTAGGGTTTTTACCGGATGATGTTTCCCGGGGCCCGAAGCTGTCTAAATCCTCGTCTTGTGTGTTGATCCGCCCCGCGTCTCTCATCCCACTCAACCCCTCTCAAGCTACCACATAGATGCGTTGGCCTCGCGACTAAGTCCTTACACGAGGACATCTGCCGTGACAAATCCACGACAGTTGGCGCCCACCGTGGGGCCGCGCACGATGGTGTTGAGTTCTTGAAGGGATCTCATCTAGGGTTTGAGAAGTTCGCATCCGGATGAAGAAAAGACTGGTTTTTTGAAGGATCCATATCAACTGCGAGTTCAGTCAGTCAGATCAAAAATACAAGTTTTCAGCAGCTACATATGCAAGATTAAGGTCAAGAGGAGTTAGGGTTACGCCATCGTCTTGCGATTTATTTGTTGGATTTTTGAGTCGCCGAGATCAAACCGCTACTACCCGCTTGGGACAGCCCGGATCGTTTGTGTTGACATGGTCTGCTTCCAAATCGCCGTTTTCACCGCGCCGATTTCACCGCGCGAGCCGCCGCCCACAATCCGGCCTGCCCTGGTTAGAAATCGCCAGGCCCCGCTGTGCCAATTACTACTCCGAACCGTCCAGCTTCACACTGACCCGTCGGGACCCGCCTCTTGGAGTTGTTGAACCCGATAAGCTGTCGTCAACGAGTCACGAGCGTCCGTCGTTGCTCTACGGATTCGCCTTAAGCCGACCACGACTCGGGAACGGATTATCAACCGTCAACCGGACATGTTGGACTTACCTTTCCCCATCACGTCAAGGATCAAGTTTTACCAAAAAAACAAAACAGGGGCACGACTCAGAAGGGAACAAAGACGTGGTTGAACCGGCCACGATTCGTCTGTGGTGGCCTTGACCCGCCCGCCGTCGAACCGGTTTGTCTCTGCCGCGAGTGAGCCGCCGTCGCTGTGAGTCGCTGGGACCTTCTGCAGTTTGCTGCGCCGTCTCCGCATCACCACAGGCTTCCCCGCGCCGGTTTACTGTCTGGCGGCCCGCGCGCCTGCAGTCTCGTCTCGCTGAGCCGCTTCGCCGGGGCACCTCCACTGTCGCGAGCCGGCCTCGTTGCCGCTCTTGTCGTAGTCGGCCTCATCTAGCCGCTGCCTCCCGCCTCTGAACCGCCGCCGACTCAAGCCAACACGGATTCGCCCTCACCGAGTCATCACCGTGATCCACACGGCCGCAGGCCTCCTCAGCAGTTGCCGAGTCATCGTCGGGGCGTCGACTCCACAGCCGTAGCCAAGTTTCCATACCCGCTCCCTCTTGCATGCCGCCTCGGCCTCCTGAGATGCACGCCGGCCACTATCGCGCCTCCACGCCGTGCACCTCCGCTTCAGCCCACCTTCATCGCCGTGGCCTCTGCTTTGAATTACTGCCTCCAAATCGCCGCAAGTCTGAGTCACCTCCACATGCTGCCTCAAGTTACCATGCTGTTGACTCCACTCACGCAGCTGCGCCAAACCGCCTCGGGGCGATCCTCTTCGCCGCTGCTGTGGTCAAACCGGGCTGCCCAAGCTCAAACTGCCCGGGCTGATCCGCCTTCCCCTCCGCTGGCTAGCCAAGCGGTTTAGCTCCACGCGCGGCTTCAAGTCGTGGATGCCTCATCTTCTGCCTTAAATCGCTGCCCCGAGCCTGGCTGCGTCCGGCCTCACGCCCGTCTGACCAGGTTGGTCGTGCGACCCGGCCTCCTGTGCATCTGTCCTTCAACTCGCCCCTGGCGGGTCCGCACCGTTCCGGTTCCACGCCGGCTTCCCTGCAGTCCGGCCAGGCCTCTTCTGGTGTCCCGCGGCCCGGCTACGCCCGGCCCGGTTCGCCACCTTGCCGGCCACACGCGCGATCCGGCCTTGCACCGGCTCTGTGCGGCCTACCCTGTCCGGCGTCCAACTCGCCTGGCCGCGCCGTGGCCTCCTGCTGCCCGCGCCAGTCCGGCCGGCTTCCGCCGTCGCTCACTGAGCGCCCGCGACTACACCTCGCAACCACCACCCCCGTGGCTCTGCCTCACGTCAAAACCGCCCCGAGTCACCTCCGATTGGATTTAGATTTCCACGTCAAGTCGCCGCCCGGCTCCGCTGCCCGCTCCCGAGCACCCCCGTGGCCGGCTGCGTCGCCCGTGCGTGCGCTTCTCCACCGCGCTTCGCGCACCGGCAGACCTCCCACTCCGCCCCTACGGCACCCCCGCGGTAGGACCGCTTCCGCCCTGCGAGTCTTTTCAGCTGCACTGCACCGGAGGTGGTGATTGCAAACAACAGTGGAGATTCTGTAGTACGAAGCTCATGCCGACGAGTGGTTGTTGAGGATAGTCAACGGAGTAGAGAGGAAAAAAGAGGAAAAAGATCAAGCGAGAACGTGTGGACAGTTTTCACATCCACAGGAAAGAGATAAGGATAGGATGGGTGACAGCGACGGGCTGCCCCCACACGTAAACTCATCACCTAACGCAAGCGAAGGACGATTCAAAAAATCAGTCAGGATTATTATTCACTACAAATGTGTCCTATCACTGGCTCACGTTCATGTGATCCGGAAAAGAAGGGAGCACTGCATGCGTAAAAAAAAGAAAGGAGGTGGGATGCTTATGTGAGAGCCAGATGTAGGCAATCAGGTTATATCCATCTAAGCTAATTTTATTAACTCATATTATTATTGTCAAAGAATAATTACTTTGGTGTATATATTTTACGCAGGGAGATTGTTAACTGCGAAGGCAATCGGGTACGGAACTCGCGCCAATATTATTGTGCGCCAGCATCCGGCCATGTTGCATTGTTTAAATGAGCATGCAAGCTGCCGCCTTCTGCGGCCTACTCTATATCAACATGAAGCGGCTAATTCGCTTGCCCGGAAGATATAATGCACCTGCGGATGACTCATCTGAGATTGATCTCAGTTCTATTGAAGTGGTCATCAACTCTGCGGTGGATAATTACTGGGCTGACATATCAGTGCAAATTTAAAGGCCGTCAGAAAATTTCCGGCTTAAAAAGAAGGATTCCGGTTTAATATCCGGCTCAAGGGAAAGAAGTCTCCCACAAAGCTTTGAAGCTCTCAATATCCGGTTTAATGTCCGGTTCAAGAAGGATTTATCTCTTGCAAAAAGTTAAAGGGTGCCAAAGAGGACCTGCTGCCATGATGCGCGGTTCAAACATGGGTATCATGCCTTATTGGCTTATCATATCATTGATCACTTGGGGGCTTGGTCGTATCTGAACCATAGCTACACCTCTTGATCGGTGCAATGCCATAATATCACTTGGGGGCTTGGTCGTATCCGAACCAATGCAACACCTTTTGATAGGCGAAAGCCACTAGATCATTTGGGGACATGGTCAAGTCTGAACCAGTCACGCCTCTTGGTCGGCCTAAGGCCACAGAATCACTTGGGGGCTTTGGTCGAACCCGAACCATCGCTACACCTCTTGATCGGCATAATGCCAATGCATCATTTGGGGACCTGGCTGACTCGAACCATAGCAACGCCTTTTTGGGGGCATGGTCTTGTCCGACCATGGTAATGCCACTTGATCGGCTCAAAGCCTCATTTGCAATGGTTTTATCTTTGCCTTTGCTTCTGTTTTTTCTTTTGATAATTTTTTTTCTGTTGCGTTTCCAACCAATATTATTAAATCCGGTCCAACTGTCAGTTACAAATTGACGGAACACGGTCAAGTCCTAATCTGGGGGCCATCTGCCCGGTTTGATTTTCTATTACCATCCTATTATGGAGTAAACCGGCGTTCATTAAACCCGGCTTGACTTTCAATTACAAGTTGTCAATACAGGATCAAGTTATAATCCGGAGACTATCAGCCCGGTCTGGTTTGACTATGAGTCGCCAGTATTATATATGGTTAAACCGGTGTTTATCACAACCCGGTACGGTTTATCATCAACTGGCACAGTATGAAAGGAGTTATCATTACTCAAGATTGGGGTTATCACTCTTACTACAAAAAGTTGGTAAAACCAGCAATGTGATTCAATATCACAGGTATGATGTATTTCATATTTGATTATTCTTAAAGTGCAACCTTGGTTATAAACCCAGGTTATTTGTTGGGCATTATGACCCGTCCGGCGATAAACCGCCAGGACACTTTAAAATTGTTGTATGCAGAAACAGGTTGAATAAAGCATGATTATAAAATTATCCGGTGTTTATTAAACCGGCCTGGCTTTAAGACGATAAGTCGCCAGTATATGATGGGAAATTATCCGGAGTTTATTAAACCGGCCTGGCTTTGGATTATACGTCGCCAGTATATATTTGGATTGCGCCATTGGAATCATGCGCTTATAAATCATTGGGTATATTATTCAAATAGCCAAACATGGCTGGATTTCTATTATGATTATCAATGACCAGTATTATGATCAAGGTTTTCAAAGTCGCTTTAGCGCAATGGCTATCATATTATCAATGGATATGGTTTATTCTACAATTGAAGGAATAGTCCCGAGTCGCTGCAGGCTTACGACCCAGCACTTGGGGGCTAATGCAAAGTCATTTTTTTGCTCATTTTATTGAAGACCCGACTCATCATATCATAATAAGCCGGCCCTTGGGGGCTACCAATTGCTCCTATCAACAGTTGAAGGTACAAAGCTTTTTATTCATTATATTGAAGAGTCCACTGCTCAGTTGGTAAAGCACAAGGCTCTTAACCTTGTGGACGTGGATTCAAGTCCCATGATGAGGGTTACATCATATGATGTTATTTTCATTGAAGTATATATTAAAGTCCCAGCTCAATATTATCTTACTGAGCCGGCCCTTGGGGGCTACACATCCTTGCTCAAATCTACATGATTATACCTACAAAGTCCCTGCTCATTATTGCATAATGACCCGGCCCTTGGGGGCTACATTGGTTGAAGTTTTTATGAGTATAAGACAATTACAAGTCCCAGGTTGCTGCAACCATGACAACCCGGCACTTGGGGGCTACATAATATGGAGTATTCAGTTTTTACTAAGTGACTAGGATGAACAACATGGATTTCTTCTTAAGTGGCAGTATTTATATTGAAGCAAGTCTTAAGCCATCACTTTGTTCTGCTCAAGACTTGGGGGCTACAGGTATTATATTATTATCGAAGAACTATTTTCAAATTCTCTGTTTTGAGCAAACTGGATTAACCCGGCGTCACCAATCATTATGACCCTGTGTCTGTAACCCCGCGTCATCCATAATCATGAACCGGCATTAGCAACAATCATGAACCGGTGTTGGCAACAATCATGATCCGGAATTATCAGTTTTTATAACCAGACAATGGTGGTAATCATAAACCGGCAAGTTTTACATCTTCAAGCCGGCTGGATATCAGTTGAATATTTCAGAGACTAATATTTTTGTCAAGTCAAAGCATTGAAGGCCGATTCAAATGGATTCTTTATTTACAAATATCTTCTGCAAGCAAATTGATTATGAAGATGGTTATTAACTTGGAAGGAAGAAATGACAAGGATTTAAGGATGATCAAGTGTCGGCTTACAAGTATATTTAAACCGGAGCACAACCTGACAAATTTGTTCTTGTTGCAGATCAGTTTAACATGGATGAATCCAAATTAAACTGGGGGCTAATGTCGGGGATATACCCCGCTGTATAAACCGCCGGATGTATGACCCGGCTAGAGTTTGGCGATTCACTGGCAACTCACTTGGACATGGCGGTTTACGGTTCATTGGTAATCCGGCAGGCGGGTTAGAGGAGCGACAAGACCCAGTGGCCCAATGGGCGGTTTATGGAAGGCCGGATCACGCTATGGTGGGCCGGTTTAAGAGGAAAGGCATGAGGAATATTTACCTTACAAGGAGTTAAGACCAGGACTTGTATCCGGTTTGTATTAGAGATAGACTAGTCCTAATCCTAATAGGACTCCACATGTAACTCGCCCCTTCGACATATATAAGGAGGGGCAGGGCTCCCCAAAGAGGGACAGACAACAATTAATAATCTCTAGGGTTATACATAAAGAGGAGAGCCGGTTTACAGTGACTCCCTCGTGATGATAATAAGACCTAGCCTAAAACAACACGTAGGGTTTTTACCGGATGATGTTTCCCGGGGCCCGAAGCTGTCTAAATCCTCGTCTTGTGTGTTGATCCGCCCTGCGTCTCTCATCCCACTCAACCCCTCTCAAGCTACCACATAGATGCGTTGGCCTCGCGACTAAGTCCTTACACGAGGACATCTGCCGTGACAAATCCACGACAGGGCTAGAGTTGGAATCGTCCGTTCATGGGCCGACTGTAATGGGCCATCGTTAATAGGCCGTGTTTGATGACGCTATGAAAACGGCCCAACGTATTAACGGACCACAAACGGGCCGACTGTAACCACGGGCTGAATTTGGCCCACAAGAAGAAAATGACAGTAACGGGCCGTAAGTAAACGAATGCTGGAAATGAGCCCAAGAATAAATGGGCTCTAAGAGGGCTGAAAGATAACATGGGCTGGAAAGGGCCCAATGGAATAACGGGTCGTTAATGGGTATAAAGTGATACACTGTTCATTACGGGCCAGTTTCACCACGGGCCGTTAATGGGTGTAAAGTCATACACTATTCATTACGGGCCAGTTTCACCACGGGCCGTTAATAGGCCAAGAGTTACATAGGGCCTCATATGGGCCGAAAGACGTCATGGGCCATACATGGGCCAGAAGTGAAAATGGGCTGGAATCATATTGGATGGCCCAGATGACGCTACTGGGCCTAATTCAGATAGGGCGTAATGGGCCTTGGGTTAGCGGGCTGTAAATGGGCTATATGCGAACAGGCCGTTAACAGGCTATCCATGGGCCGGCCCGCCACCTTTTGACCAAGTCAAACGGGCCGGCCTTTTCATAGGAATGGGCCTCTGTTGGGTCGTGCCACGTGTCGACATATCATAGGCGCCTATCTGACCCACTGACGAGCTGACACGTGTTTTGTCCAGCTAATAAGAATTTTACACGTGGAAATTTCCCATTGGTCCGGGCTGTTAACGGGTTATCAGGTCCAAAACCCGACCCGATAGCTTAACGGCGTTCTGTTACGGTGGATGCCACGTGTCGGTCACCCTTGACGAAAGCACTTCTGTGACGCCTGATTTCTCGTCATGGACGTGGACACTTCTGTGATGATAATTTTGGTAATGTCATGGAACACTTCTACGACAGCACATGTATGACTATCTTGATTCTGTCATAAATTTGTCATGGATGTACATGCATGACAAAAAACGTACGCGACCTACTGTGACAAACACGTATCATCACGGAAGTGTATTTTTTTGTAGTGATGTCATAGTATTACCTCACAGATCCAATGTAATACAACACACACCTACTTAGCTCATGGGCTAGCTTACAGTAAAAACATGCAACGAAGATAATATTCTAGTCTTGTGGCGTCCAATCACCAATAGGCAAGTGTTGAGTATAGCGTCGTAACCCTACTTCGTACCTTCTCTTTGATATGGTAAACCTGCAACATGATATGTTGCAGCCCCTAGGGTCAACACGTTCAATGTATTTGCATGTCCACAGTTCAATGGAATCCTGTTCACCTACATGCACTTTGGCAGGTGGAGTTCAAGGCTCTTTACATAAAATAGTTTTATCAAATTATTTAGGTGGTAGACTACTCTAATATCTAGACATACTGTATCACATAGTAGCCTTGGGAAGATCATATCACGTGATCACCTTTAATGCAATTTGAGTATGTGGGTTACCGTATCACGTGGTAGCCCCAACCTTCCCACATGAAGCTGCTGGTATCTGATGTCTACTACACAACTTTATTCTTGTAGACTCATGTTAGGCCTCCAAGCGTAGAGTTTTGTAGGACAGTAGCAATTTTCCCTCAAGTGGATTACCTAAGGTTTATCAATCCGTGGGAGGTGTAGGATGAATATGGTCTCTCTCAAACAAACCTGCAACCAAATACAAGAAATCTCTTGTGTCCCCAACACACCCAATACAATGGAAAATTGTATAGGTGCACTAGTTCAGCGAAGAGATGGTGAAAAAATTGTAATATTGATGGTAGAAATATATTTTTATAATCTTAATAAATAAAAACAGCAAGGTAGCAAATAGTAAACGGGCACAAAAACGGTATTGCAATGCTTGAAAATGAGGCCTAGGGTCCGTACTTTCGCTAGTGCAATCTCTCAACAATGCTAATATAATTGGATAATATAACCGTCCCTCAACGTGCAACGAAGAATCACTCCAAAGTTCCTATCTAGCGGAGAACATAAGACGGAATTGTTTGTAGGGCACAAAACCACCTCAAAGCTATTCTTTCCAATGAATCTATCCTAGAGTTCGTACTAAAATAACATCAAGCTATTCATTTCAATTGATCTAACCAAGAGTTCATACTAGAATAACACAAAAGAAAATTCAGATTCATAATATTCAACCCAACACAAAGAACTTCAAAGAGTGCCCCAAGATTTCTACCGGAGAAACAAAGACAATAACGTGCATCAACCCCTATGCATAGATTACCCCAATGTCACCTCAGGAATCCACGAGTTGAGTGCCAAAACATATATCAAGTGAATCAATATGATACCCCATTGTCACCACGAGTATTCAATTGCAAGACATATATCAAGTGTTCTCAAATCCATAAAAGTATTCAATCAGATAACAACGAAATCTCAAAGGGAAAAACTCAATTCATTGCAACAAGATAGAAAGGGGAAAACATCATATGATCCGACTATATTAACAAAGCCCACGATACATCAACATCGTGACATCACAAGAACACGAGAGAAAGAGAGATTAAACACATAACTACTGGTACAAACCCTCAGCCCCGAGGGTGGACTACTCCCACCTCATCATGGTGGCCACCGGGATGATGAATATGGTGATCAGAGATGATTTCCCCTCCGGCAAAGTGCCTGAACGGGATCTAGATTGGTTTTCGGTGGCTACAGAGCTTTGCGGCGGTGGAACTTCTGATCTAGGTTAACCCCGAGGGTTTTTGGAATATTTGTTAATTTATAGGGTAAAGAGGGGGTGCAGGAGGCTACCGAGGTGGGCACAACCCACCTGGCGCGCCTGGGTCCCCAAGCGCGTCTGGGTCCCCAAGCGCGCCCTGGTGGGTTGTGCCCCCCTAGGGGCACCCCCAGGTGCTGCTCTGGTCCATCCTGGATATTCTGGTCCATGAAAACTCTCCAAAAAGTTTCACGGTGTTTGGACTCCGTTTGATATTGATTTCCTGTGATGTAAAAAAACAAGCAAAAAACAACAACTAGCACTGGGCACTGGGTCAATAGGTTAGTCCCAAAAAATGATATAACGATGCTATAAAATGATTGTAAAACATCCAAGAATGATAATATAACAACATGAATACTTCATAAATTATAGATACTTTGGAGACGTATCAACATCCCCAAGCTTAATTCCTACTCGTCCTCGAGTAGGTAAATGATAAAAGAAATAATATATGAAGTGTGAATGCTAGAAAAGTGCACAAGTTTGATCAATGACAATTTCAACCACTTTTCCTAGCATCATAGCAACAATTCTTTCTTATAGTAGCAACCAATTCACATGTTAAGGTTCAAACAATGCATGAATTCTCTTTAAACTCAACAACCTATGTTCTCACTCGCTAAGAAATTACAATTCAACTTATTCAACGGAGTTTAAGTAAGAGCTCCACATACTCAACCATCATATAGTATTCTATGATTGCTAACACTCACCACATACACATGAGCAAAACGTTTCAACCTGACACATAGAAAGATAGGGGCTTATTGTTTTGCCTCCCAACGTATGCACCTCAAGGGTTGTGTCGACAATAATAACTCATGCTACCCATATCCAACTGGATATATGTGCCTAGATCTTTCCTCACCACATGATGCTTGCGGAAAGAGAAAAATAAAAAGGAATAGAGAGAATAACTTTGACTCTTTCCATAAAAGTAAAATACTAAAAAGTAGAGGTTGCCATGCGCTTATTTGTTTGTATGCTCAACCCCTTAGTGCAAAAGAATGTCACGTTATAGTGCCCCTTATGCACTACTGCAAGATGCTGCTAACGCGACACTACGATCAGAGACCCTTTGACGAAACTGTGTGTGATGCAATAATCGCAAATGGTGGTGTAAAAAACCCGTCATAAAAGGTGTAAAACATTTGCGATGGAGGATGCTTAGAACATGGTTCAGATTTTAGTTGCGTGTGCGATGCAGGGCATATGGTTCAGTTCAATTAACTGTTTGCGATGAGGAGGAACAAAAGAAACAGGAAGCCAGATGAAGGTGTGTGCGATATACATCATACGGTTCACACGGATGAACTGTTTGTGATTAGGAAACACAAAAGAAACGGTCAGCCAGATCAAGGTGTGTGCGATATATGGCATGCGGTTCACTCGGATGAACTATTTGCGTTGAGACAAGAGAACAGAAACGGTTCAATATATCAAGATGTATGTGATACACGACAAACAAGTTTGTAATCAGAAATGTGTGCGAAGACTGATAATAACACAAACGATTGTTTCTAATAAGACGTATGTGATATGCTCTATCTACCCAACATCTATTGGCCATTGGGGGACGGGCGGTCATCCGGATATGCCATAAGGATACGAAGAGGCATCCTATATCAGTAAGGACTAGTTGTTCCACCAGTAGCTCATGTAAGAGAACTCTCAAGTTAAGTGTGCTCAGGCTCGAGCAGCCACCAGATGGGTGACTGGATGGGAAGTTGTGTTGATGTTAAATTAACTGATAGGATGGGTCATATTTGTCAAATTAAATGACTGATACGACCCATCCCATGAGTTAATTTAACCTCGGGGTCCTTGTTTTTTTAACACATGCTAAAGAAGGTCTATTGCATTACTTTTTGACAATGTGCGATACGTGGCATACAATTGATCCATCCGACCTGTTTGTGATGGAATAAGCCGTGTGTGTTGTGGGCGAATGCTTGCTAGTATTCAACTGTTTGCGATTGATGAATTCATCACCGACGGGTTCCCTAGTGTGGTCCATGTTCATCTGATCATCATCTACTTCTTGTGCTAGCTCGATGTTCCTTCTTTGCTAAGTTTCCATTAATTGATGGCATTTTATGAACACGCCATTGTTTCCCGCCATTTCCTCACCTGTTTCCTGCCACCCAGCGATATTGCGCATAAACTTAGGCGGCGCGCGACGCATGGAGACGACAAGCGCAGCCTGTAGCACATCCACCTTTTCCAAGCATGCCAACCCACCAAAGAGCCGCCTCTGCCATCAACCTCATTGATAAGGAAAATGAGCAGGCGCCATGTCCCATCGAGGCCGAGGCCCTCCCCGGCAATGTGATGGACGACGCCGTGATAATCGTCATCGCCAGGGTTGAGCAGACCTTTGGCGCATGGCGCTTGAGCGCCACAGATCAAGATAGGGATGTCAGCGCCGATAGGCTGCAGCTCGCCGCACAACATGATCGATGGCGTGCCGTAGAGTAAGGTAGGTGCATCTGCTCTAATAGGCTGTAGCTCGCCGCACGGCGAGACTGTTGGAGCGCCACAGAGCGAGAGGCATGGCACGCCGCACAACAAGAGCGGATCCATCGGCGCTTGCCTGCTGTCGACACGACGTCGCAGCTGGGTACACGTCCTGTCAATACCCCCATTCCTCGCCAGGAGTGGGCAGAGGCCCTCAATGCCGTACTTGCACCAGAGGCCGACCGCGCCGTACTTGCACCGGACGCCCATCGCGCCATTGACATGGGTCTCGCCATTCGCCTTGTCCGCGGCCCGCTGGATGCCAACGCGCTGGTCTGTAGGCTCGAACGCCTCCTTGGCCCAGATGTCCACCTGGGCGTAGTAGAGGAACATGGCCATCGCATCCTTGAGCTGGTGATCTCCGATGAAATAGCCAACTTGGAGCCCAAGATCGTGCTCCATATGTACCGCGAGCGTGTCGACCGCTTGGACGAACGCCTGCACGAGTTCAGGCAGAGCCAAGAGCTACCATAGGGAAGGGCTGCTGGTCATGGTCTCATGACCGTGTTTTATTTTGTTGAGTCGTTTCAACGTGGATAGCTATGTATTAAAAACAATCATATTATTGCTCTGTTTATTCCTCTGTTTCAATGTGTGTACTATATTTTCCGTTCTTATATGTTCTGTTTCAATGTGTGTATATATGCTTTCCATTCTGTATATGTGGATGATAACAGCTAGATTCAAATTAGTATACAAAAACTGATAGAAAATGGAATTCATAATATATATATATATATATATATATTAAATGTTCGTTAGTTCATCACAGAATATATATATAGATATATCATCACATATACTGATGATACTTGACTACTAGTTACAATGCATAAAATTGAAAACGAACAATACTAAAACTAATAATCCCTCCTGGGGCCAGTATTCCTACAGCACCTCGCCAGCAGCTCACTAGTGTGCGGTGTCTTCCTAGTGTGGAGGCAGTACTCCGCCTCGCAGCGCTTGATGTACCGATCTGCCTCTTGCTGGAGGACGCGCCCGAATGGTCTTGCCATTTCATTGGGGGCCCACCGGAGCTCCTCGTCGGTGGCACGCTGGAGATTATTGGCCCACCTCCAGGCAGCGATGAGGCGCCCAGCGCCTATGACCTTCCTCGTGAAGTACCCATCTTCGTACACCTCCTCCGCACGACGACGCGTCCGCCCCCAAAGCTCCCCCGCCTCCTTTTTCCAGGAGGCATCACGTGCTTCACAGGCCGCCTAGTACCTGGCTTCCTCCTCCGCCATCTTCTTCTTGAACGCCACTTGCATGGCTTTCTCAGCCGATGGTAGCAACTTCCACAGACAAAGATTGTACTTGCCCCAAAACCAATCCAAAGTTGGGGGGTCTGGCGCAACCTCGTCCGACAGTGCATAGGGGTCCTCGTCGCTGCTATTCGAGTGAGTGTCCTCGGGGGGCGGCGACTCCTCGTCGGCGCGTGGGCAGACCGGTGGCGCCATGGCAGAGATTTGAGAGAGAGAGAGAGAGAGAGGGCGAGCGAGCGAAGGGAGGATGTACATGAGAATGCAGGCGGGACGACATGAGCAGGGTAGTATTTATTGGCGGTCGGAATCTAGATCGACGGGAACAGTACACACGCCGGTCGCAGGAATTTACAAGTACTGTAGTTTGAATTACACACGGTCCCCACAACAAAATCCGTGTGTGAACATAATAGCTGGCGCTCTCCAATACAGAACCGTGTCTGATTAATGATCCCCGCCACTCACCTACCAAACCTCGAGCCGCGAGATAGAGTGCCAATTGTGTGGGGTGCGGTTGTCTTGCCAGATCTTTACATTTTATTTTTTTGAACACCAAATATTTACATCGTCTGACGATTTTTTAACTCGCACACAAGTACACAAAAATATGATTTTTCAAATTGTTATGGTTAGCTGTTGCATGTATATGTAGTTCAAATTTGAATTACGGTCATTAAATGGCTAGAAAATCACTTAAATGTATTTAAAAGGTCAAATGACCGCTAGAATTTTCTAAATTTTCACAGTACATTTGTAGTAGTGCACGTTAAACGTAGAAAAAAATTGAAGGCCGTAAGAGGAAGCTATCTTCTGTTCGTCATCAAACATGCATTGTTCCCTCTCGGAACCATGAGCCTTCTACTGAGTTGCTCCGGTTTGTGAGGGGTGTGTGTCCAAACTTTCATCACACATGCCAATTTTTTACCACATCATCTTGGTGGCATGACATTACATCAAGCAAGGTTTAATGTTTTTCTGATCATTTTTTAATTTTTTGGAATTGAAATGCCATGGCACTCCATGCATACATATGCATGTGTCCATGTCATGAGACCAATATGTTTGAAAATTGCTTCTAATTTACTGCACATGGAATTAACTCGCACACAAGAATACAAATATGATTTTTGAAGCCGTTATGGTTAGCCGTTGCATGTAGATGTAGTTCACATTTGAATTACGGTCATTAAATGGCTATAAAATCACTTAAATTTCTTTAAAAGGTCAAATAACCCCTGAAATTTTCCAAAATTTCACATGACAGTTGTGTCAGTGCACGTTAAAGGTAGAAAAAAATTTAAAGGCCGTAAGAGGAAGTTATCCCCCGTTCGTCATCAACCATGCATTGTTCCCTCTCGAAACCACGAGCCTTCTACTGAGTTGCTCTTGTTTGTGAGGGGTGTGTGTCACAACTTTCGTCAAACAGGCCAATTTTTTACCGCAGCATCTTGGTGGCATGACATTACATCAAGCAAGGTTTCAAGTGTTTCTGATCATTTTTTAATTTTTTGGAAGCCATGGCACTCCATGCATGTGCCCATGCCGTGAGATCAATATGTTTGAAAATTCCTTCTATTTTACTGCACATGGAAACTCGCACACAAGTACACAAATATGATTTTTCAAACCATTATGGTTAGCCGTTGCATGTAGATGTAGTTCAAATTTGAATTACGGTCATTAAATGACTAGAAAATAACTTAAATGTCTTTAAAAGGTCAAATGTCCGCTAGAATTTTCCAAATTTTCACAGTACAGTTGTATTAGTGCATGTTAAACATAGAAAAAAATTGAAAGCCATAAAAGGAAGCTATATCTTGTTCATCATCAAACATGCATTGTTCCCTCTCGGAACCATAAGCCTTCTAGTGAGTTGCTCTGGTTTGTGAGGGGTATGTGTCCAACCTTTCGTCACACATGCCAAATTTTTTACCACATCATCTTGGTGGCATGACATCACATCAAGCAAGGTTTCATGTTTTTATAATCATTTTTTATTTTTTTGTAATTAAAATGCCATGACATTCCATGCATACATATGCATGTGTCCATGTCGTGAGACCAATATGTTTGAAAATGCCTTCTAATTTACTACACATGGAATTAACTCGCACACAAGTACACAAATATGATTTTTTTTCAAACCATTATGGTTAGTCGTTGCACGTAGATGTAGTTCAAATTTGAATTCCAGTCATTAAATGGCTAGAAAATCACTTAGCTGTCTTTAAAAGGTTAAATGACCCCTAGAATTTTAATAATTTTCACATTACAGTTGTAGTAGTGCACGTTAAACGTAAAACAAATTGAAGGCCGTAGGAGGAAGCTATCTCCCGTTTATCATCAAACATGCATTGTTCCCTCTCGGAACCACGAGCCTTTTGTGAGTTGCTCCGGTTTGTGAGGGGTGTGTGTCCAAACTTTCATCAAACATGCCAATGTTTTTACCACATCATCTTGGTGGCATGACATTACAACAACTAAGGTTTCATGTGTTTATGATTATTTTTAATTTTTTGGAATTAAAATGTCATGGCACTCCATGCATACGTATGCATGTGTCCATGCCGGGAAACAAATATGTTTGAAAGTTCCTTCTAATTTACTGCAAATGGAATTATCTCGCACACAAGTACGCAAATATGATTTTTCAAACCGTTATGGTTAGCCGTTGCATGTAGATGTAGTTCAAATTTGAATTACGGTCATTAAATGGCTAAAAATTCACTTAAATGTCTTCAAAAGGTCAAATAACCCCTAAAATTTCCAAATTTTCACATGACACTTGTATTAGTGCACGTTACATGTAGAAAAAAATTTGAAGGCTGTAAGAGGAAGCTATCTCCCGTTCGTCATCAAGCATGCATTGTTCCCTCTCGGAACCACGAGCCTTCTAGTGAGTTGCTCCGCTTTGTGAGGGGTGTGTGTCCAAACTTTTGTCACACATGCCAAATTTTTTACCACATCATGTAACATCCCAATTTTCAATTTGGATGTTAATCATTAGGACATCATTTGCATCCATGATTCTTGCCTTTTGAATTGGTTTTATTTGAACATTTTGATCATAGAGGCCTTAAGAAACTTGAGGATCATTTGAGAGAGTTGGATGTTTTCATAAAATTCCATTTTTGAATTTTCAAAATTGGTATGTTAGATCAAGGTGATTTTTTATTCGAAATTATTTTTCCAATCATTTCAAAATAAATAAAATAACGAGAGAAGATAATATGACTTCTTCAAAACACAGGGAATAATGGAAATTTAATTTTAAATAAAAATATTTATTTTATTTGAAATGTTATTTGAGATTTTCTTCGGTTAAATTAGGGAACAATTGCATTTTAGCCCAGAAAAATGTTGATGTTGTCCTAAATATTAGGAGAGGACTGTGAAAATTATTTTTGGGATTTTAGGATTTTTACTTATTTTATTTTTGGATTTTTTCTTTTTCGGTGAAATTATTAAAAAAAACTTTTCAACCGACTGGGCCGAAGCCCAGCCGGCCCAGCCCCGCCGACCGCCTCACCCACCCCGAGTCCGGCTGCCTCCCGGCCACCGCCACCGTGACCGAGGGGGACTCCCCTCGGCTTGCCCCCTCCGCCAAGCCGTCGTGCCCCTGCTCCTTAAAAGCCGCCGCCCCGCCACCCCGTCCTCCTCACCAAGCCGCCGCCGCAGCCCCGCATCCCGCCAATGTCGCGCCGCCGCCCTTTGCACCGCCGCCGCCCACGCTGCACCACACCGTTGCGTTCCGCCCCGCTCGCTGGAGTTCGCCGCCACCGCCGCCGTTTTTGATCCGCCGCCGGTTTTCCGCCGAAAACCGCCGAACCGGTAAAAACAGATCCGGTTCTTTAGTTTTCTTTTTGGTTTTCTTTTAGATCGGTTGATTAAATAGCGAGCGTCCGCCCGATCCGGCTTATTAGAGAACAAATTTGTTCGTTAGTCTCTGTTAGCGGACGTTCGTCCGATAGATTTTTCTTTTTCTGTTATTTTCAGCCAAGGACCTATCCACGAATAGTTTCTTTACAAATTTGTCCCCGATCTTCAAACCCTCAGTACTTTTTGCTCGTTTGTCCAAATCTAGTGAAACCAATGCCAAAATCTTCGTATTGTTCCCCTTTGTTCAAATAAATAACTTGGCTGTGATTTTGGAAATTGAAATTTTATCTTCAAGCAGATTTGAATTTGAATTTCTTTTGATCGTAGTTTGAGTTTCGTAACTCTGATTCGATTGATTCTTTTTACAAATCGAAGCTCTTCACTTGAACTTTTTATTTAGATCTTTTCTTTTGGTTTTACCTTTTCATCTTATGCTTGAGTTCTTATTTACGCTATTGTTTATTCACGATAGAGTTTCCAGAGTGTGAGGCTTGCTACTACGAATCTCTAGGGTTTTCCGATCGTCAGCAAGGCAATTAACACTTTGATCATATCCCTTTATTACATAGTTTCTATGCATTAGTTGAACCCTTAGACATTGCATGAGTAGGATTTGACAACATGTGGGTGTTGGGAAGTAGTTGATGAGGTAGGAACCTATTGTCTCATATTCAAAACCCTGGGTGTTACTATGTTATGATTGCACTACTTTGCTATGCTCATAGATGTGGATTGGTTAGAGAGATTCATGAAAGATGTGAGAGTTATTATTAACTAAGGGAAAGTTAAGGTGGTTAATTTAATAAACATCTGGGTGGATTGGTTGTGGGCACCTTGGGATATACCAGTGTTTTTCGAGGAGATCCTGGGGAACCCGTGTGATCATCCTATGGAATGCCACCCAGGCTCAAAGGGATCATAATGTTATTCATGCTAGAAACTTCTATGTGCAGCCACAAGCCATTATGGGCTCTGGCATAGTTCTGTAAGTTGTGGGAATCCTTTCCATGATGGGCTAGCAGATGTAGGGGAATTATAGGTGTACCGGCCTATCTATCGCTTAAGGTGACCTTTTTGGAAAGACTGTGTCTCGGACATTCGTTTATCAAACATCATGAAGTGCGAGAAATTCAACGGAGGAGATCAAGTCTTGTGGGGAAAAGTGTCCAAACCTCTCCAGAGTGTACAAACTAATCATGGTTAGTCATGTCCCCGATTATGGACATCTTGAGTATCTCGTACTTGAATTATTATGTTGATCTCATCACTTTACTTAAGTAATTTGCCGGCTTATTAATTTTAATTTTGGGATTGAGTTGGGGTTACCTTATCAATAATTTCATAAACTTTGTAGTTAAATAAAATATATTCCTTTGTTGTAGGGAAGAAACTAGCTTTATGCAAATGATAACCATAGAGCCTCCACTAGCCAAATATGCATGTAGTGATAGCTGTTATTTTGTTCAATGCTCTATGGTGTTATCTAGCCAGCATATTCCATGTGCTGAAGTACACGGCTGCGATGTATTATGTTGTAGAATTTTCGGACGAAGAGTAAGGTGCGCTAGGTCGTTGCCATGCACTCAGTATTGCCGTGGAGTTCGATGGACTCATTTATCTTTGATGCTTCCGTACCTATCTTATTTAGATGGCCTTCAGCCATATTATTGTAATAAGTAATCTTTTGAGACACTCGATATAATAAGTGTGTGATTAAACTCTGTTATAAGTCCTCGAGTACTGTGTGTGTCAGCAATACTGATCCAGGAATGACACTTAAGCACAGAGACTTGACCGTCTGAGGTCGGGTCGCTACAAGATGGTATCAGAGCACACACTGACTGTAGGACGTGACCACTAGGATAAGCCATAGGATACTCTTCCCTGTTCATTCCTGACTCTTCTCCATTTCTACTCTATAGATGGCGGACCCAAGGAACAAGTTCACTCAACCGAATGACGACACCCCTTTCAGACAACACTTGAAGGAAGTCACTAGGTACCTGAGCATCAGCGTACCAAGCTTCACCGGAACCTAAACCGCCACTTTACCAGAAGAGGAGCGCTGGATGATTCGAGTTCATGTTCCAGGAAGGACATTCGCACCAGTTACCGAGCCCATCGAGTTTTCCTTTGATGCACCAACCTGGAGTCTAGGAAAGTGCATGGCCGCCCACATCGCCATTGGACGCATCGGCAAGGTGTACAACAAGGATCTTAAGGACACCATCTACCAGATATCTGGACGTCGAGATGAGCAATGGGAGATGATTTGCACCAGGAAGGATAAATCCATTGCAGCCTACATATAGGAGTTAAATCAGCACATTCATCATCAGGAGAACCAAATGTGCGCCAGTATGATAGACATGAATAAGGTGATGACCCGAAACATGGAGCTATAAGAGGAGCTCAAGTCTACGCGCGATGGTTATGAAGAGGAAATTGCAGTACTACTGTAGAAGAATGAAGACCTGAAGAAGAAGCTAGGAATATTCATGGGGGATCCTGAACCTGGAGAGGACATCCGTTCTGAAGACTACATCATACTAGATGACACAGACTCCGACCCCGACAGTGATGATGATTATGAAGACGAATCTAGAGCATATATCATGGAGTCTTCCACCAAACAAAATTTCTAGTTGACTACCATATTCTCATTAGTATTCTTCCATGTATATAGCAATAGTCCGAGCATTTTGTAACAGTAGCTTAGATCGATTGCATGATCTTTTCTGAATTGAATGGTGTGAAATGAATGTGTTTTTCTCATGTGCATATGGGTAGTGATCTCTCTTTAGACCTCACTCTATTCTGTTCTCACCCCTCTAAACCTATCAGATGTCTCCGAGACGTGACCCCGCTTTTGCTTTCCCATCGGAGCTCACTCAGTTGATCCAACAGCAGAATGCCTTGATGCAGTTGCTAGTCCAGAACCAAGGCAACAACAACAAAAACAACCACCCACCGCCACCACCTCCGGTCGACAACTTAGCCTGTTTTCTGAGGTTGAATCCGCCGGTGTTCTCTAGTAGCACCGAGCCAATTGTTGCTGATGACTGGCTCCACAAGATTGGAAAGGAGCTGAACACCGCAGGTTGCACAGATGCTGAGAAGGTGCATTTTTCCGCACATCAACTGGATGGACCCGCAGCCTCATGGTGGGAGAATTACACAGCCACTTTCCCCGTGGCCAATGTCACTTGGGATCAGTTTCAGCAAGCATTCTGCACTGCACATGTCTCAGCTGGAGCCATGATTATGAAGAAGCGTGAGTTTTGCAACTTGCGCCAGGGAAACCGTACTGTGACGTAGTACGTGGATGAGTTCAGCAAGTTAGCTCGCTCCGTCCCAGATGATGTGGCCACAGATGCCGCGAAGAAGGAGAAGTTTATGGAGGGGCTGAATGATGAGCTAGGGGTATGCAATTGATGGTGGAAACATTCACCAACTATCAGGAGTTGGTAGACAGGACTCTTATAATTGAAGGAAAGCGGCAGCGGATTGAGAATCGCAAACAGAAGTATGGACAGGGGAAGTACAACTCTGGAGCTCAACAGAAGCCTCGTTTTACCATGAACTCGGGAGGACATACCCATCATAACCATGGAGGCCATTCTCACAATGGAGGAAGTTCACATAATCATAGTGGCCCTAAGAATGAGAATGGGAATGGAGGAAACAATAGTCAGAGCCATTCCAACCCAGCAACCCCGCCAAGAAGGATCTGAGTCATGTTACCTGTTTCAAGTGCGGGAAGACTGGACACTACGCCAATGAATGTCCTGAGATAAAGAATGGTAACGGAAATGGAGGTTCTCGGAAGAAGCCCAACCCTTTCACCAGGGGGCAGGTGAACCACGTCAACGTGGAGGAAGTTGAAGAGCAGCCCGATGCAGTTATTGGTAAATTTTTGATTAAGTCATTTACTGCTATTGTCCTTTTTGACACTGGTGCATCGCATTCATACATATCAAGGAGATTTGTGGATAAGTTTAAGTTTCCCACCGTAGCCCTTAAGACACCTATGTTAGTAAGCTCACTAGGAGCGGAGTATATGGCTAGTTGAGGATGTTTTTAGTTGCCATTGACCATAGGTAGGAATGTTTTCCCCTTAGACCTAATAATTTTGGAAACACAAGGATTGGATGTGATACTAGGCATGGATTTTCTATCGATGTATGGAGGAAACATCGATTGTGCTAGTAAGTCAATTGTCCTCACCACCCCAGAGGGTAAACGGATCAAGTATGTGTCTCGGCATGCGCCAAGGAGGGCTCAAGTAAATTCACTATCGGGAGTTGTTCAGGAGGAAGTGCCAGTTGTGAAGGATTATCCTGATGTATTTACAAAGGAATTACCAGGCATGCCACCAGATCGAGATATAGAATTTCTGATAGAGTGGTTGCCTGGCACCAGACACATATCGAAGAGACCGTATTGGATGCCCGCAAATGATCTAGAGAAAATTAAGAAGCATATTAAGGAGTTATTAGAGAAAGGTTATATCCGACCAAGTTCATCACCGTGGGGAGCCCCAGTGCTCTTACTTGAGAAGAAGGATGGATCTTTGAGAATGTGATTATCATGCACTGAATGAGGTGACAATCAAGAACAAGT
This sequence comes from Triticum aestivum, assembly GCF_018294505.1. Lineage (NCBI taxonomy): Eukaryota > Viridiplantae > Streptophyta > Magnoliopsida > Poales > Poaceae > Triticum > Triticum aestivum. Next base: position 430,717,500 of record NC_057797.1, on the reverse strand, counting down.
ACCCACTATCGATGATCAATGATTTGTTTGACCAGCTACAGGGAGCTAAAGTATTCTCCAAGATCGATCTTCGATTGGGATACCACCAGCTGAAGATCCGAGAACATGATATACCTAAGACAGGTTTTACCACAAGGTGCGGGCTATATGAGTACACGGTCATGTATTTTGGATTGACTAACGCCCCTGCCTATTTTATGAGTATGATGAATAAGGTGTTCATGGAGTTCTTGGATAAGTTTGTTGTGGTGTTCATTGATGATATATTGGTGTACTGGAAGAATGAACGAGAACACAAGGAACATTTGCGCTTAGTTCTCGAGAAGCTCAGGGAACATCAGCTATACGCCAAGTTCAGCAAATGTGTGTTTTGGTTGAAAGAAGTTGGATTTCTCAAACATGTTATATCTGGAGAAGGTATAGCAGTAGACCCTACTAAGGTTCAGTCTGTCACAGAGTGGTTGGCACCCACCTTAGTTGGAGAGATACGCAAGATTGTGAAGCCCATGGTAGAGTTATTGAAGAAGGACACCAAGTTCAAATGGACCGAAGAATGTGAGGCCAGTTTTCAGGCGTTGAAGAAACGTTTAGTTACAGCCCCAGTGCTAATTCTTCCGGATATACGCAAGGATTTCCAAGTGTATTACAATGCTTCTCGCCAGGGACTTGGAGGTGTAGTTATGCAAGACGGAAGAGTTGTTTCATATGCCTCATGTCAGCTTCGACCTCATGAGTTGAATTATGCCACACATGATTTGGAGTTAGCAGCCGTAGTGCATGCGCTCAAGACCTGGAGACATTTTCTTATCGGAAACTGTTGTGATGTATACACGGATCATAAGAGTTTGAAGTATATCTTCACGCATAAGGAGTTGAATCTCAGGCAAAGGAGATGGTTGGAGCTCATAAAGTATTATGATATGAAGCTACATTATCATCTGGGAAAGGCCAATGTTGTAGTAGATGCTTTGAGATGCAAGAGTTATGTTAATACTCTCATGACCAGAGGATTACCGCAAGAGTTAGCCGACGATCTCAAGGAACTTCATTTGGAGATAGTTCCAAGAGGTTTTGTAGCAGCATTGGAGGTTTAGTCCACATTGTTGGGAAAGATTCGAGAAGCCCAGAAGACTGATAATGAGATTGCAGAGATAAGGGAGAATATGAGTAAAGGAAAGGCCAATGGTTTTCATGAGGATGAGCACGAAACTTTATGGTTTGAGGACCGTATTTATTTTCCCAATGACCCAGAGATCAGGAAGTTAATACTTCAGGAGGCTCATGATTCACCATACTCGATTCACCCAGGAAACACCAAGATGTCTTTGTATTTGAAGGAACATTTCTGGCGGAGAGGTATGAAGAAGGATATTGAAAAGTATGTAGCAGTATGTGATGTATGTCAAAGAGTTAAGGCAGAACACCAGAAGCTAGCAGGATTACTTCAGCCTATGCCGATACTTGAATGGAAGTGGGATAATCTTGGCATGGATTTCATCACCGGATTACCCCGGACACGATCGGGTTATGATTCCATTTGGGTAGTAGTAGATCGCTTGACCAAAGTGGTTCATTTTATCCCCATGAAAACTACTTATACAAGCGTGAAGTTGGCCAAGATATATATGACCAGGATCGTATGTCTGCATGGAGTTCCGAGGACCATCGTATCAGATAGAGGGACACGGTTTACCTTGAAATTTTGGAATCAGTTACACCAGACTTTGGGTACCAGGCTGGAGTTCAGTACAACCTTTCATCCATAGACAGATGGATAGACCGAGAGAGTCAATCAGATTCTGGAGGACATGTTGAGAGCTTGTGCGCTTGATTATGGATCTAGTTGGGACGATGATTTTCCCTACGCAGAGTTCTCATACAACAACAGCTACCAGGCTAGTTTGAAAATGGCCCCTTTCGAAGCTCTGTATGGAAGGAGGTGCAGGACACCGTTGATGTGGGATGAGGTTGGAGACCGTCAATTGTTCGGACCAGATTTAATCAAAGAGTTTGAAGAGAAGGTTAAGTTGATTCGTGATAGACTGAAGGTAGCTCAGTCCAGGCAGAAGAGTTATGCTGATACTAAATGCAAGGAGGTAGCCTATGAAATCGGAGATGGAGCATATCTCCATGTGTCACCACTGCAAGGAGTTAAACGACATGGAGTGGAAGGAAAGTTAGCCCCCAGATTTGTAGGACCATACCGAGTTTTGGAACGTATGGGAGAAGTGGCCTACAAGTTGGAATTACCTGAAGGATTGTCAGGAGTTCATAATGTGTTTCACGTTTCCCAGTTGAAGAAGTGCCATATAGAGATGGCCGATATTCCTCTAAGAGATGTAGTGCCCCTAGAAGCATTTCAGTTGGAGAGTGACCTAAACCAACGAGGAGAAACCTGTGAAGATTCTTGAGTTTGCCAGCCGAGTTACACACATTAAGGTCATCAAGTTTTACAAAGTTCAGTGGAGCCACCATACCAAGGAAGAAGCCACCTTGGAGCGAGAATAAGACCTACGGAAAGACCACCAACACCTATTTGCTAGCCAACCCAAATCTCGAGGGTGAGATTCATCTTAAGGGGGGTATGTTTGTAACATCCCAATTTTCAATTCGGATGTTAATCATTAGGGCATCATTTGCATCCATGATTCTTGCATTTTGAATTGGTTTTATTTGGACATTTTGATCCTAGAGGCGTTAAGCAGCTCAAGGACCATTTGAGAGAGTTGGAGGTTTTCATAAAATTCCATTTTTGAATTTTCAAAATTGGTAAATTTGATCAAGGTGATTTTTTTATTTGAAATTATTTTTCCAATTATTTCAAAATAAATAAAATAATGAGAGAAGATAATATGACTTCTTCAAAACACAGGGAATAATGGAAATTTAATTTTAAATAAAAATATTTATTTTATTTGAAATTTTGTTTGAGATTGTCTTGGGCTAAATTAGGGAAAAATTACATTTTAAAAAAATTACATTTTAACCCGAACAAATGATCATGTTGTCCTAAATATTAGGACAGGACCATGAAAATTAATTTTGGGATTTTAGGATTTTTATTTATTTTATTTTTGGAATTTTCTTTTTCAGCGAAATTATTAAAAAAATCTTTTCGACGGACTTGGCCGAAGCCCAGCCAGCCTAGCCCCGCTGACCGCCTCGCCCACCCCGAGTCCGGCTGCCGCCCGGCCGCCGCCGCCATGACCGAGGGGGACTCCCCTCGGCTTGCCCCCTCCGCCAAGCCGCCAAGCCGCTGCGCCCCCTGCTCCTTAAAAGCCGCCACCCCGCCACCCCATCCTCCTCACCAAGCCGCCACCATAGCCCCGCATCCCGCCGACGCCGCGCCACCGCCGCTTTGCGCCGTTGCTGCTCGCCGCTGCTGCTGCCGCCCGCGCCACCTCCCGTCGACGCCGGAGCCGCGCCGCGCCAATGCCCGCCGCCCCTCTCGCCGGAGTTCACCGCCATCGCTGTCGTTTCCGATCGGCTGCCGGTTCGCCTGAAACCGTCAAACCGGTAAAAACCGATCCGGTTCTTTAGTTTTTTCGGCTTTCTTTTAGATCAGTTTATTTTTATTCGGTTGATTAAATAGCGAGCGTTCGCCCGATCCGTCTTATTAGCGAACAAATTCGTTCGTTAGTCTTTGTTAGCGGACGTTCATCCGATAGATTTTTCTTTTTCTTTTATTTTTGGCCAAGAACCTATCCAGGATTGTTTCTTTACGGATTAGTCCCTGATCTTCAAACCCTCACTACTTTTTGCTCGTTTGTCCAAATCCAGTGAAACCAATGCCAAAATCTTTGTCTTGTTCCCCTCTATTCAGATAAACTACTTGAACAAGATTTTGGAAATTTAATTTTTTTTTCAAGCATATTTGAATTTGAACTTCCTTTGATCGTAGTTTGAGTTTCGTAACTCCGATTCTATTGATTCTTTTTGCAAATCGAAGCTCTTCACTTGAACTTTATGTTTAGATCTTTTCTTTTGGTTTTACCTTTTCATCTTATGCTTGAGTGCTTATGTATGCTATTGTTTGTTCACGATAGAGTTTCTGTAGTGCGAGGCTTGCTACTACAAATCTCTAGGGTTTTCCGATCGTCAGGTAGGCAAGTAACACTTTGATCATATCCCTTTATTACCTAGTTTTATGCATTAGTTCAACCCTCAAAAATTGCATGAGTAGGATTTGACAACATGTGGGTATTGGGAAGTAGTTGATGAGGTAGGAACCTATTGTCTCATATTCAAAACCCTGGGTGTTACTGCTTATGATTGCACTACTTTGCTATGCTCGTAGACGTGGATTGGTTTGAGAGATTCATGAAAGCTGTGAGAGTTATTATTAACTAACGGAAACTTAAGGTGGCCACTTTAATACACATCTAGGTGGATTGGTTGTGGGCACCTGGGGATATACCAGTATTGTCCGAGGAGATCCTGGGGAACCCGTGTGATCATCCTATGGAATGCCACCCAGGCTGAAAGGGATCATAATGTCATTCATGCTAGAAACTTCTGTGTGCATCCACAGACCATTATGGGCTCTGGCATAGTTGAGTAAGTTATGGGAATCCTTTCCATGATGGGCTAGCAGATGTAGGGGAATTCTAGGTGTACCGGCCTATCTATCGGTTAAGGTGGCCTCTTCGGAAAGACTGTGTCTCGGTCATCCGTTTCTCAAACATCATGCAGTGCGAGAAATTCAAAGGAGGAGATCGAGTCTTGTGGGGAAAAGTGTGCAAACCTCTGCAGAGTGTACAAACTAATCATGGTTAGCCGTGTCCCCGGTTATGGACATCTTGAGTATCTGGTACTTGAATTATTATGTTTATCTTATCACTTTACTTAACTAATTTGCAGGGTTATTAATTTTAATTTTGGGATTGAGTTGGGGTTACCTTCTCAATAATTTCATAAACTTTGTAGTTAAAGAAAATATATTCTTTTGTTGTAGGGAAAAACTAGCTTTATGCAAATGATAACCATAGAGCCTCCACCAGCCAAATATGCATGTAGGTATAGCTGTTATTTTGTTCATTGCTCTATGGTGTTATCTTGCCAGCATATTCCATGTGCTGACCAACATGGCTGCAATGTATTATGTTGCAGAATTTTCAAACGAAGAGTAAGGTGAGCTAGGTCGTTGTCATGCACTCAGTATTGCCGTGGAGTTGGATGGACTCATTTATCTTCGATGCTTCCGCAGTTTTGTTATTTAGATGGTCTTTGGCCATATTATTGTAATAAGTACTCTTTTTGAGACACTCGGTGTAATAAGTGTGTGATTGAACTCTGTTATAAGTCCTCGAGTACTGTGTGTGTCAGCAATACCGATCCAGGGATGACAGTTAAGCACAGAGACTTGACCGTCTGAGGTCGGGTCGCTACACATCATCTTGGAGGCATGACATTACATCAACCAAGGTTTCATGTGTTTCTGATTTTTTTTAATTTTTTGGAATTTAAATGCCATGGCACTCTATGCTTAATTGTGTCATAGCTGTTAGACTAATATGTTTGAAAATTTGTTCCAATTTACTGCACATGGAATTAAATTGCACAAAAGTACACAAAATATGACTTTCAAACCATTATTGTTAGCTATTGCATGTACATGTAGTTCAAATTTCAATTATGGTCATTAAATGGCTAGAAAATCACTTAAATGTCTTAAAAGGTCAAATGACCCCTGAATTTGCCAAATTTTGACATGCCTGTTGTATTAGTACTACAAAATTTCTCGTACATGTTAAACACCATCTGTCGCCACTTTACTCCAAATTTGTCTTTCACAGCTAATCAAAAATATCTACAACATCACAAATAGTTGTTTTCTAGGAACCATTTGCAATGAAAATATCTGGGTCTATTTAAGTCTCCCTCCTTAAGCTTTGCCGGCTCATCTACTTCAGTGCCGGCTACCCCCGAATCCATGAATCCTGATCCCCATACCCGCACCCCCTTCTTGCAAAGATGACGCTGTGGAAACGCTTCGTGAAGGCCCGTAAAATGGTCACCCCCCCGAGCGCCACCGCCTATGCCGAGAGTGTTGCCGCATCCGCATTGAGCGCGGTCGCTTCCGTCGAGAGGGCGTCTACGGCAGCCGACAGGGAAGCTGCAGCAGCCGTGACAGCTGCAGCTTCTGCTGCGACGGCGACTGCAAACACCAAGAGCGCTCGAGCTGCCGCCCATGCCGTCGATGTCACCCTGGCCCAGGTCAAGGCCAACCACGTCAATATCGAGGATGCACACGCCAAGATATTCCAGGCCACCTCAGACTCCAGCATGCAACGCATGTCCGAAAAGGTGGCAGTGTCCATGGAGCACCTGCTTCCTCATGAGGTCACCGAGCGGGAGCTGGAGATGCAAGAGGCAGCGGTGATCGAGGAGTGCCTGGAGGAGGAGTTGCGCGTGGCCAAGGTCGAGGTAGAGAAGAGTGTGTCCATCAAGGAATCAACGGTGGAGTACCAATGCGAGCTCTGGCGCATCCACTACTACAAGTACTACAACCTTGAGGGCGGCGCCGAGGAGGAGGATGGGGATGTGATTGACTTTAGCAGGGGGACGCAGAGTCCACCAACGGCGGCATGTCGCTAGGACAAGTCATCGACATCTCATCTCACATCGGCGATGCATAGGCCAACGTGGTGGAGGATTTGTTAAAATTATGCGTACTTAGGCTTGGTTTATAATGCTGGTCTTTTGTTAGAGCAATGTTTAGGTCAACTGGCTCTGTTTAATTACTAAAATTGCTCGATTCAGTAAGTGTGGTATGTCTGCTATACGCTCTTTTGTGTTCCCAAATTAGCAAGCGATGTTAAATTATGCAATGACGTACCTGGGGAAATTTCCACCAAAATTTGAATTGTCAAACTCATCCCATGCACGTAAAGCAGAAGTAGCGTTTGTGATGCACAAAATTGTTCAAAGTGAATGGTCCGGTGGCACCGCGCGCAAAGTTTCCCTCCACATTTCCAAAATTTTGGCCTACCGCCAAAATATCTACCCCCGCCCCCTCCCCCTTCCCCATCCCCTTTTCTCCCCGTCCACAAGTCACATTTCCTCTATTTCCTCCTTCCTTCCTTCCTTCCTAAGCAATAGCCGCATCCTCACTCTCGTCGTCTCGCATCCTACCGCCAGGGTCGCCATGGTCTTCTTCAAAGACCTCTCCAGCGGTTCCTCCTCCGGCGATGACTCCTTCACCACCCAGGTATGCATCTCTTCTCTCTCTCGGGCTATGACTTGGAATGGAGGATTTTTACTCGGCGGTTGATTTGAGTCATTTCTTCCTATTGTAGCTCCCTAGGACCATCGGTGGCAAAGAATGGAGTGGGGTGGCTGAAGATCTATCTACTTGTTACGTTTGAATCTGTGGACAGTGGGAGGAAGTACCTGGCATGTGCAGAGAAGGTTAGACCCTCTTTCGTTGTTACAAATCATTTGTTAGATGTGATTCAGACACTGTCACGGTCCCAACCCATTCATACCAGACCTTCAACCCAACGCATCCTAAGACAATGTCAGAGTTTGTACCTAGTATCTTAAATTGTTGCCATCTCATCAGTGGTGCCATTAGAAAATAATTTCGCACCACCTCCACAGTTTGTGCAGCCAACTTTGGTCCACACATCTGAGCAGCCAAGAAGTAAAATACTAAATCTTTATGGCACGAAGGAACTTGGCATCAGAGCAACTACGTGCTCCGGAGTCCGGGTCCCTGATTTTTTTCCGCTGCATCGGCTCACCAGTGCAGGGCACCGGTGCGAGATGTAGCAACAGTTGTCTTGACACCAGTTTTGGCATACATAGTGGACGGCCTTAGTGCTATTAGTTCTTTGTTACTAAATTTGTGCATGTACACACCTGTTAGTATCAATTTGCTGTCATCCAGACACTGTCGCTATGCCGTTGCAGTTATATTTACCTTCCTCATAAAATGTTCAATTTGTTATTTATAGTACATGAGTAAGAACTTGTAGCGTTGTTGTACTTAATTATAGCTTCTGATGTTCCAGAATTTGGTTGTTGTCTTAGTAGCAATTACTTCATTTGCACATTGATATTTTTAAGAAGATAAGTCATAATTAACATGTTTCTTCAGTTTTTCAAAATAAGCATTGGTAATTTTCTATGTTGCTATAAACCCATTTCCCCTACAATTGTGTAATAGCCTGGATTTTGGCCCTTTCCTTTTTCTTTTTGATTTATTTGGTTTTTGCTCTGTTTTTCTTTTTGGAGTGGTTTTGTGGCCTTGTCACATGGGAAATCAGCTTCATTTCCTCTCCCAAGTGGCTCATCATTCTAAAAACCTTGCCAAGACCATGTCACTCCACTGCTTGACCAAACCCTAATTCCTTTGTCTAGGGAAAATTCCTTTTTCTATTAAAGGAATAACCCTAATGGCCATAGGTTGTGAAGCAACCTATATTTCTGTTCATCCAATAATTCCCAAATAATTCTTGTAATTCCTATGGGTCTTATATTTCTCAAATATGCCCAAACCTCCTCTTGTCCAGTTCAAAAATAATTCTCCAATATTCATTCTTCACTTCTGTCAAGAATGGCACATTGTGGAGGAAGTGTCACCTATCCAATCTTGTTTGCTCCCAACCTTCGTGGGAATTATTTTATGTCCAAATAATGGCCACATGCCAAAATTCAACTTTATTTGCGTAGCCCATCTTCCTCAGTGATTTTTTAAAGTTTCTGTCAAACAGAAGCCATTGTGAAGGAAGTGCTAGCTAGGGCTATCCAAATGAGTTGAAATTTTGCATGCCTCTTCATGTGCTCATATTAAACCCCTCCACCAATTTTCAGCCCCGTCCAATTATCTATGTGAGCACATGACCAAATATTTTATTCTGGCAATATTTTCAGGTTGTGAAGCAAGTATACTTTTTATTGCTTCAAAAATCCTGATAAATTACCAGATTGTTCTCCTACCCAAATAACTGCTCTCCACCAAATTTGGCACCTTTTCACTTAGCCAATATTTATCCAAAATTATTGCAAGTTTCTGGTCAGCAAGGATGTTTGTGAAGAAAGTACCATTTTGGTGAATCCAATTGGTATGAAACTTATACATCATCTTTATATGATCAAATCATCAAGCGTTGCCAAATTTGAGCTCAAGTGGCAACACCATTTGAGTGCATCATCTTGATCCATTTTCTGGACCATTTGGGGCAGTTGCAAAGCAACTATGTTACACCTTGATCCCAATCCTCTCAAAATTAGCAGGATGAAGGTCTTTCTTTACCTCAACCTCGCAGACAAACTCAATGGCTCCAAACCCTTTCCTGTTGATCACTAGTGCTCAACCAAATTTACTGCAGTAAACTTCAAAGACTTCTTACCGTTTAACCAGATCACTTTTAATCGAACTACCACCATGGTTGAGACCTACCCTGGATGAACTACACACTAGACAACCCGTTCCCGCCCCTCTCCCTCGCTACCTGCCAGTGCACGCGGTGACCGCGTTAATGGCACCACAGTGCACGCGCTCTGTGTGCAGTGGCCGCGTCCAGTGGCCGTTTGTGCGTCGGCAGCTCCTCCCCTCGTCGGCTCCGCGCGCGTGAGCATGTCCAAGAGTTTTACTGTGTCGTCGTCGTCCTCCTGGACCTCTCCCCCTCTCAGTAAAACCCCTCACCGACGCTCACCACCGAACGCCCACGAGAGCACAGTGGCGTTTTGGCTCCGTTCCTCGCCGTCGTCTTCCTCCCTGCTGCTCCATTGGCCTCCTCTGCCCCATGAGAGCCTCCACTGTGCCTCCCTCGTCGCCTGCCTCCAAGTTCATGCGTGCGGGCACGCGTCCGTCGTGCCGTCCACACGTCCACGGCGACGCCAGCGCGGCTCCCCTTCCCTCGGCTATATAAGCCACCCCGAGCTCCCTCGACCAAACCAGCCTCCTCACCTCTCCCCTCTAGGCCTCCCCGACCACCCAAACGAGCTCGAGGAGCTCTCTATTCCTCCCATGGCCGCCATGGCCGCCGCTTCCCTCCGACTAAATTAGCCCGAAGTCGAGCCCTCCTCCACCTCTAGCCACCACCATCGCCTTGCCTGCACTCCGGCGAGCCTCTTTGCGCCCTTGCCCTCTCGCCGGAGCCTCTCCTGTGCCATGCCCCGAAGGCCACCACCGCCCGAAGCTCTCTGCCAACCTCATGGAGCCACCCCTCCCCGGCTTGATATTGCCATGATATTGCTTGGAGTTTTAGGACTTATATTTTGATAATTATGTGGATGATATGTTACCTTTGGATTATTAGTGGTTTATATTATGATTATTTTCATGGGGGTATCTAATATTATGCTTTGGAGTATTAGTTTGGATGATATTTTGCCTTTGGATTCTTAGTAGCTATTATGATTATTTCCATGATGGTATCTGTTATTATATTTTGGAGTATTACTTTGGATATCATGCCGCCTTTGGATTATTAGTGGTTAGTATGATTATTTTCATGATGATAGTTGATGTTCTGTTGCTTGGAGTATTATTTTTGGAAATGATGTTTACATGTGGATCTTAGCCGAATAGCTTTATTCTTGTTATTGGAGTAGTAGGATTTTGATTTTCGGATTCATCATGGCAGTAGTGTAGTGCTACCCTTGGAGTTTTTTGAGATGATGAAATTATGCTTGGATTATTTGTTGGTTATTTCTATGACTTGGATTATAGTTTTATAGTTGATGTTGGAGTATCAGTTATCACAGTTATATTTTTGGGGATAAATTCCGTCATTAAGTTGGTCAGGTGCCACCGAACCGGGCATTTCCAGTGCAACCACACTTGCCTTATGGGAAGGCCCTAATGCGGTCTATTGTCATGTTTCTTGCCGGTGCCTCCAACGAGGGAAGGTTATGGGCATGTGTACCCTGGCCCGGTAAGCAGACATAACCTTGTGTGCCCGTAGTTGTTAGGCGCCTTTTTGTCCCTGTTTGGGACGTTTATGTTTTGGCCACGACAGTGGTCATTGTGTCTTTGGTAGACACGGGGCCACCCAGGACTAAACCTAGAAGGGGTGTTGGTCGGAGTGGCCGAGATAGTGTCATGGCAGTAGATCGGTTTTGTCGAAACGCCGTTGGTCCACCCGAATGGGAGTACGAGGCCATGGGTTCTGTGGTGTGGGTACAGTGTGCTACCTCTGCAGAGTGTATTTAATTTATCGATAGCATGGGTTCATACTAGGTCCCACCGTTCGATCAACACTCACATGGCGGAATGACTTATAGGTGATATATATATATATATATATATATGTTGATATTTGAGCAGTACAGATTGGCAGGATGTTGATGATGATGTTTGAGACCAAGTGTTGGTCATGGTACTGATCACCGGAAAGATCACCTTTGAGACCAAGTGTTGGTCATGGTAGTGATCGCCTGAAAGACCACGGTTTGGATTTGATCACGAGGTGATCAAGATGGTGTATTGCTTGTCCGGTTAGCCAAGAGTGATATGGTTATGGAGATATGAGATGGTGATTCATTAGTATTGTATCAGTTTCATACCATGGTCAGTAGTTGTTTCATCTTAATAGTTGTTAATTTAATTAACCTGTTAAATGCTATGTTATTGTCTTCCCTTGATGTTTATGGTTGTTGTGAGCTTGCAAGTACATTCAATGTACTGACCTGGCATGTCATGCCATATTGCAGGTGATGCCATGATTGTTTGCTTGCTTGTTGAGGTTGCCGTGCGTGCGAGCTAGAGCGTGTCCCAGCCAGAGTCCCTGCAGAGTGGAGTTCACCACCTTCGTCGTTGTTCCGCTGCTAGAAGTATTCCGCTGCTATGAGTTGTTCCGCTGCTAGCATAGAGCAAGTGTAGTATCGCAGGCGTAGTGTCGCCGTGCTGATGTGCTTCGTTGTAACATCATACCCTTGTATTAATATTCTTGTAATAAGAGCTGATTTGTTCTATGTCAAGCAGTGTCGTATTCCAGAGACTTTTCCTCGATCTCTAGGCTGGAATACGGGGCGTTCTGGTTTTTCTGAGCCGGGGTGCCACAGGCTTGGTATGAGAGGAGGTCTGGCTGTAGGACGCCCTAGTCAGCGCGAGCGGTAGAAATCGGTAGTTTAAGGTCCAACTTGTTTATTGCATTTGGTTGCTGCATTTGTTTGTTGCATAGCATGCATATAGCTTTATTATTTTGTTACTGACGGTTTAATCTGGTGAGTGTAGATGGCATCGATTCGGATCCACTATAGCTCAGCTCCTGCATTTCTTCCAGTTTCTTTTCTTGCTCATTCTTTGGTGATTGGTGTCATTTGTGTCCTAGCAGAGTGATGCCAAGTGATCCTGACACTGTATGCAAAAATGGTGCTCAGGTATCGCGCCGAATTATTTCCTTCAGCCCCACCTTTTGTTTCAGTGGTAGACATGCTTCTATCACGGATCGTCCTTTTTCTTGTCATTTTGGCAACCCTTAATGATCGTAGTTATCAAGAAAGGGCAATGACAGTAGACTCATATTCTTCCTCGCTATCCTTATTTCTTGGACGAGTATGGATATTTCCGCCCACTTGATAATAATGTGGTCGCGACATTCGCGTCCTGCTACATGGTTACCAAGTATGTCCTCGCCTTGGAGCTAGTACAGGTTGCTACCTGGCTAAGCTAGCAATTGGTGTAGCGTTGTTTACACCGATTCTTCCACACATTTATTCGTCCTCGTGCACATCTTCACAGCATGCTAGATCGTAGAACCGGAGATCCCATGAAATTTGTGTGCTTAAGTAGGCATACATATTGTGTGACTAGCAGTAATATGTGACATTGATTATGTGTGAATTGATTGTTGTTGTGTGCTTTTGTTTAGTTGAGTTTTCTTTTGCTTCTTTCTTTTTAGTCCCCGGTGTTACATTATTTTGCCCCTATAAAGAGTTGCTCATTATCTGACACCGAACTCAAAGAAGTAACAAGGAGTTCGAATATTTGGAAACTCAGCTAAACAGAATCGAATTCTCAGCCGACGGCAGTGAAATGGGGAATATATGATCTTGAGGCTGATAATCAATTTTGCATTAATATTCACTCCTCACCACAGTACGGATAACTCAAGTCTACATCGGTACAAATCCTCACAACAGTAATGATCAAGTCAGCAGCAAGACAAGTCAGGTACAAGTCCAACGGTATATTTTCAGACAGAGGTATGGATCATATACAAAGTTTTGGCTCAACAATGCATGATGCTTGAATTATTTTATCATCCGAAATAAAGTCAAAATGTGATATGCTCGAGGAAGATAGTCAAACCATTTTTCTCATGCAAATAATCAGCCCCAGAATATTATGGACATGTGTGTAGGTTTCAGTCTGCATATTAGTATGCAGCTTTGGATGTAAGAAACTCAGTCTTCTTCCACACGTTATCGGAAGAAATTTATGATGCAAGGCTCCTAAATTTTTCCTCAGCATGATATGTGAACAATTTCCGGCACACGATACCCGGTCTTTCTCAACAAGATACCTCGGTAAAAGCTTCTGACAGACGGAAATGAATCTTTCTCAACAAGCAAAACCTGAGGAGAAGCTTCTCAAGTACGGAACTCAAGCTTCTCTAGCACAATACTCAGGACAAGCTTCGTGTGTAAGCTATAGAGCCTTCTTCTACACGATACCCAGACAAAAGATTTGAGTAGAAGTTAACAAGTCCTCCTCAACAAGCTACTCGGAGGGCTTCTCTCGTAATCCACTCAGTCTGTGTCAGTACCACAATATTGTACCATCCTCAGAGATTATATGAAGAGTTGCCAATATATGGCAGTACCGCTTAAGAACCAGACTTGCAATAATTTGGTCAAAGGTAAAATTCAGTCAAAACATATGCCTACCGCGAGGACCGAGTGCTCGGTGGCATATCCTTCTTATATATGGTGAGCATGTATCCCCAGTAATATCAGTCACTCATACAAGATGCGGCAAGGATCCAACAGATATACCTAAGGAAAGTAAGGATCCAACAACCTCATGAATCAGGCAAAGGAAAATAAGCAGAGATACATCTCATGAATTACAAGGATCGACAAGATCTGGGGATGACATCACAGAATCCACAGTCTTGACAATGGTCATCAAGGTCATTATTCCCGCACCAGACAAGGTGATATCATGAAACCTTGTCACCTTCTTGTATGATTGGCCTTGGCAATGAGCTCCGTACAGCTACAAACCCCGAGTACATGTCATATATGTGCGGACAAAGGTCAGAAAAACAAGCACAAGGAATAATGTCAAAAATATTAATCACATCAATGGTCATATGAAGAATCACGGACATGTGTGGCCAAGATATTTCAGTAAGGTATCCTGACAAAGAAAAATCATGACCGTTAAAGGGTGAGACCGACAACAAAGGTATGATGATTTTGCACGACCATTAGGGTCTGGATACCCAAATCGGTTGGAGGCCATAATTCCATATGGATCCACAAAGGCATATTCTCAGGGGCCTACTCTATTTAAAAGGATTTTCATATCCCGTTGACCCGCTTGACATGGTTAGTGTGGAATATCCAAGTTTGTTCTGTCAGATCCAAGATTCCTTGGTAACCTCAACAGTTTGACCTCAGCGGTAGTGTTAAAAACATATCACAACGTATTACCTAAGATGGGTATACCGACAAAATGAGAAAGTCAAAAGCCGAACAATCAGCTCAGACCTAGTATACTCACCGATGGAATCAAGTACATGGTCAGTCTGTCAGGAAAATCATTTGTCCGCCAGCCCCTGTCGGGCAAAGTCTCAAGATGTAAATATTTGAGGTATGACTCCATACACCATTATATTTCTCCTGACAAAAGGCAATCAGATCTTTGGTACATATCTCATGCTCGAGCCAAAGAAATAAATCAAAATTAGTACCACCTTTGAGTAGTCAGACCCCGTCAGAAGGTGGCCATGATTAATTCTCAGCATTTATTGAACCAGAAGGCCTGCATTTATTTGAAGCAAACCCGTGACAGAAGTATTAAGCTTTTCAGGACAAAAGGAAATTTATGCTCAAATCCATTGGATATCACCGCAGATATGAGAAAATTCATGTCTGCAAAAGGAAGTGGTATATGAGCAAAAACCCGTCAGAATTCGAGGAGAGGTGAAGCAAGCCAACCCAGAGCAAGGTAAGTTGATCATCTGAAATTCTTGGGGGAACAATAAATAAAGGAAAAAGGATACCCGAGTTGGAAACGGTATCCTCAAGTCATACTTGTTCCTAGAGCAACTAAATCTCGAGGACGAGATTTCTTTAAGGGGGAAAGAGTTGTAACAGCCTAGAATTTGGCTATTTCCTTTTTCTTTTTGATTTATTTGGTTTTTGCTCTGTTTTTCTTTTTGGAGTGGTTATGTGGCCTTGTCACATGGGAAATCAGCTTCATTTCCTCTCCCAAGTGGCTCATCATTCTCAAAACCTTGCCAAGACCATGTCACTCCACTGCTTGACCAAACCCTAATTCCTTTGTCTAGGGAAATTCCTTTTTCTATTAAAGGAATAACTCTAATGGCCATAGGTTGTGAAGCAACCTATATTTCTGTTCATCAAATAATTCCCAAATAATTATAATAATTCCTATGGGTCATATATTTCTCAAATATGCCCAAACCTCATCTTGTCCAGTTCAAAAATAATTCTCCAATATTCATTCTTCACTTCTGTCAAGAGTGGCACTTTGTGGAGGAAGTTTCACCTATCCAATCTTGTTTGCTCCCAACCTTCGTGGGAATTATTTTATGTCCAAATAATGGCCACGTGCCAAAATTCAACTTTATTTGCGTAGCCCATCTTCCTCAGTGATTTTTCAAAGTTTCTGTCAAACAGAAGCCATTGTGAAGGAAGTGCTAGCTAGGGCTATCCAAATGAGTTGAAATTTTGCATGCCTCTTCATGTGCTCATATTAAACCCCTCCACCCATTTTCAGCCCCATCCAATTATCTATGTGAGCACATGACCAAATCTTTTATTCTGGCAATATTTTCAGGTTGTGAAGCAAGTATACTTTTTATTGCTTCAAAAATCCTGATAAATTACCAGATAGTTCTCCTACCCAAATAACTTCTCTCCACCAAATTTGGCACCTTTTCACTCAGCCAATATTTCTCCAAAATTATTGCAAGTTTCTGGTCAGCAAGGATGTTTGTGAAGCAAGTACCATTTTGGTGAATCCAATTGGTATAAAACTTATACATCATCTTTATATGATCAAATCATCAAGAGTTGCCAAATTTGAGCTCAAGTGGCAACACCATTTGAGTGCATCATCTTGATCCATTTTCTGGACCATTTGGGGCAGTTGCAAAGCAACTATGTTACACCTTGATCCTAATCCTCTCAAAATTAGCAGGATGAAGGTCTTTCTTTACCTCAACCTCGCAGACAAACTCAATGGCTCCAAACCCTTTCCTGTTGATCACTAGTGCTCAACCAAATTTACTGCAGTAAACTTCAGAGACTTCTTACCGTTTAACCAGATCACTTTTAATCGAACTACCACCGCGTTTGAGACCTACCCTGGATGAACTACACACTAGACAACCCGTTCCAGCCCCTCTCCCTCGCTACCTGCCAGTGCACGCGGTGACCGCGTTAATGGCACCACACTGCACGCGCTCTGTGTGCAGTGGCCGCGTCCAGTGGCCGTTTGTGCGTCGGCAGCTCCTCCCCTCGTCGGCTTCGCGCGCGTGAGCATGTCCAAGAGTTTTACTGCGTTGTCGCCGTCCTCCTGGACCTCTCCCCCTCTCAGTAAAACCCCTCACCGACGCTCACCGCCGAACGCCCACGAGAGCACAGTGGCGTTTTGTCGTCTTCCTCCCTGCGGCTCCGTTGGCCTCCTCTGCCCCGTGAGAGCCTCCATTGTGCCTCCCTCGTCGCCTGCCTCCAAGTTCATGCGCGCGGGCATGCGTCCGTCGCGCCGTCCACACATCTGCGGCAACGCCAGTGTGGCTCGCCTCCCCTCGGCTATATAAGCCACCCCGAGCTCCCTTGACCAAACCAGCCTCCTCACCTCTTCCCTCTAGGCCTCCCCGACCACCCCAACGAGCTCGAGGAGCTCTCTATTCCTCCCATGGCGGCCATGGCCGCCGCTTCCCTCCGACTATATTAGCCCGAAGTCGAGCCCTCCTCCACCTCTAGCCACCACCATTGCCTTGCCTGCACTCGGGCGACCCTCCTCGTGCCCTTGCCCTCTCGCCGGAGCCTCTCCTGCGCTGTGCCCCAAAGGCCACAGCCGCCTGAAGCTCTCTTCCATCCTCATGGCGCCTCCCCTCCCCTCCATATTGCTCCTCCCCCTCATTGTCCAACCCTTTGAATGGGGGCGGTGCAGCCCCGCGGTGCCGCCTGTGCCCTCGGCCGGGCCGGGGATCGCCGGAGCTGGCCGGCCCCCTCGCCTGAGCCGCCTCTGCCTCGCCCTGCTTCCTGTTCTGGTCGGGGTCACTCGAGGAAGAAGAAAAGGAGCGGGAGGAGAGAGAAGGTCAACCCGGGTCCCACCCGTCAGCCGCACGAGACACCAGCTGACGTGGATAAATGGATGCGCAGTTCTTGTGAGTACATCTTCACGTGTTGAAAATGTATTCCCCGGGTGCTTAGGTTGGAAGTACGCTTTCGCTTCAGGAAAGCATATTTCCTGAAGTACGCCTTCTATTTTTTTGCCTAAGTCCAGTCTGAAAATCTTTTCATTACAGATCCCTGGCAGAAAAACAATTGTATCTTTTTGCTCACAACTCCAAATCAGGTGATTCCAAAGCCCACTTCTTCGTTTCGTCGAGCCCGTTCTGTTGGTTTCATTTTCACCATGTTTTGACATTCTGAAAATGACCATTTTTCCCTTGCGCTTAATCAGCCCCCTCCAGGAATGAACGCTTTCCGGTGATTCGTTCTGCGAGGTTCTCGCACTTTCTCCCGGTGTATTCTTCCACCCCAGGTAAGCCACACCCTCCATTTGCACGATTGCAATGCAGTGCCATGGTTTATTTATTTGAACTTGTTTAAAATATTGCATTAGCTATGTGTGATTTCTTCATGGCATTTCCCAGAGTATTGTTTAGAGCTTGATATTGCCATGATATTGCTTGGAGTTTTAGGACTTATATTTTGATAATTATGTGGATGATATGTTGCCTTTGGATTATTAGTGGCTTATACTATGATTATTTTCATGGGGGTATCTGATATTATTATTTGGAGTATTATTTTGGATGATATGTTGCCTTTGGATTCTTAGTGGCTATTATGATTATTCCCATGATGGTATCTGTTATTACATTTTGGAGTACTACTTTGGATATGATGCTGTCTTTGGATTATTAGTGGTTAGTATGATTATTTTCATGATGCTAGTTGATGTTCTATTGCTTGGAGTATTATTTTCGGAAATGATGTTTACATGTGGATCTTAGCCGAATAGCTTTATTCTTGTTATTGGAGTAGTAGGATTTTGATTTTCGGATTCAGCATGACAGTAGTGTAGTGCTACCCTTGGAGTATTTTGAGATGATGATATTATGCTTGGATTATTTGTTGGTTATTGCTATGACTTGGATTATAGTTTTATAGTTGATATTGGAGTGTCAGTTATCACAGTTATCTTTTTGGGGATAAATTCCGTCATTAAGTTGGTCAGGTGCCACCGAACCGGGCTTTTCTAGTGCAACCACACTTGCCTTATGGGAAGGCCCTAATGCGGTCTATTGTCATGTTTCTCGCCAGTGCCTCCAACTCGGGAAGGCTACGGGCGTGCATACACTGGCCCGGTAAGCAGACATAACCTTGTGTGCCCGTATTTGTTAGGCACCTTTTTGTCCCCGTTTGGGACGTTTATGTTTTGGCCACGACGGTGGTCGTTGTGTCTTTGGTAGACACGGGGCCACCCAGGACTAAACCCAGAATGTGTATTGGTCGGAGTGGTCGGGAGAGTGTAATGGCAGTATATCGGATTTGTCGGAACGCCGTTGGTCCACCCGAATGGGAGTACGAGGCCATGGGTTCTGTGGTGTGGGTATAGTGTGCTACCTCTGCAGAGTGTATTTAATCTATCGATAGCATGGGTTCATACTAGGTCCCACCGTTCGATCAACACTCACATGACGGAATGACTTATAGGTGATATATATATATATATATATATATATATATATATATATATGTTGATATTTGAGAAGTATAGATTGGCAGGATGTTGATGATGATGTTTGAGACCAAGTATTGGTCATGGTAGTGATCGCAGAAAGATCACCGTTTGTGACCAAGTGTTGGTCATGGTAGTGATCGCCAGAAAGATCATTGTTTGGATTTGATCACGAGGTGATCGAGATGGTATATTGCTTGGCCGGTTAGCCAAGAGTGATATGGTTATGGAGATCTGAGATGGTGATTTATTAGTATTGTATCAGTTTCATACCATGCTTAGCAGTTGTTTCATCATAATAGTTGTTAATTTAATTAACCTGTTAAATGCTATGTTATTGTCTTGCCTTGATGTTTATGGTTGTTGTGAGCTTGCAAGTACATTCAATGTACTGACCTGGCGTGTCATGCCAGATTGCAGGTGATGCCATGATTGTTTGCTTGCTTGTCGAGGTTGCCGTGCGTGCGAGCTAGAGCGTGTCCCAGCCAGAGTCCCTGCGGAGTGGAGTTCACCACCTTCGTCGTTGTTCCGCTGCTTGAAGTATTCCGCTGCTACGAGTTGTTCCACTGTAGCATAGAGCAAGTGTAGTATCGCAGGCATAGTGTCGTCGTGCTGATGTGCTTCGTTGTAATATCAGACCCTTGTATTAATATTCTTGTAATAAGATCTGATTTGTTCTATGTCAAGCAGTGTCGTATTCCAGAGACTTTTCCTCGATCTCTGGTCTGGAATACGGGGTGTTCTGGTTTCTTTGAGCTGGGGTGCCACAAATTGTTACTGGTCTAGTTTTAAATATTATCGGATGAACGAAAGTGTTCTTACTTGGAGTGTGTTGATCAAGAGTGGCCACAGTCTTTGAAGATGTGCCTAGGTAAGCTTTGGAGCATGTATGAGGAAGAGAACAGACATAGGCCTAGAGAAAGTGTTGTCAACGCTAAAAAATATTTGAAGATGCAGGATAAAAATAGGAAGGTGGAGGATGAGCTTAGATTTTTTAAATCAGAATTTGCTAAGGTGGTGTTGGCGAAGGAGGAGGCACTATCCCAGTTAGCCAGTGCAAAACAGGTTCTTACTAAACTCAAAGCAGAGGTGGATAAGACGAGCCTGGATGATCTTGATTAGGGAATTGAATATATTGTTATTATAAAGTTGAACTAGCTATATGTTGTACTGTGTTGTTTTCATGTAGCTATCGTACTGTGATGTTATAATATATTTATGTGCTTGATATGAAATTGGCAAATAGCTGTTCGATATGAAATGTGAATTTGCGTAATACTGGAATTATTAATTGTAAACTAATAAACCTGCTAAATGTGTCATGGAACTTCGCAAACGGTTCTAGCAGTAAAAGCGCTTGTGATGGATAGCCCAATGCCACACAATTTTCTTCATCAAATCGTGTGTCATGTAGTTGATAAAAGCAAACAGTTAACCAAGGCAGAGCGTGCGTGATAGCTACACCTTTCACACACGAGCCTACACATAAAACTATGTGGGATGTACATACGAACGGAAACGTTTTCCCTGGATTGACTGTGTGGGATGTACATAAGAACATAAACGTATTCCTTGGATTGACTATGTGTGATCTACATACGAATGGAAACGTTTTCCCTAGATTGACTATCTGGGATGTACATAAGAACGGAAACATATTCCTTGGATTCACCGTGTGGGATGTACATAGCTATGGAAATATTTGTCTGGGATTCACCGTGTGGGATGTACATACATACGGAAATGATTGGATTTCGATGCTTCACCCGATCGCACATGGCCCTAGCTTGTGTCCCGGGAGGGCCTATCCCCGACGATTTCTGGGTCATGTGGGAAGGACCCCCCTATGGCAATGATTCCAAATGCCATCGCGGAAAGG
Organism: Triticum aestivum; assembly: GCF_018294505.1. Taxonomy (NCBI): domain Eukaryota; kingdom Viridiplantae; phylum Streptophyta; class Magnoliopsida; order Poales; family Poaceae; genus Triticum; species Triticum aestivum. The sequence goes on along the minus strand of NC_057797.1, from coordinate 430,696,495 downwards.
GGTTAAAAACCGTTCCTATAGCACCGACGCGTACCAGTGATGATAGCAACCTTTATTATGCAGTCTGTCGCTTTTATTCTTTGCCATCACAAGTTCGTACAACGCTCAATTTTCTCTTACACTAAATGATCTAACACTTTTAGAAGCAATTTTTATTGCCTTATTGCACCAATGACCACTTACTTGAGGGATCTTATTCAATCCTTAGGTAGGTATGGTGGACTCTTGAAAATAAGATTTGGGTTTAAGGGTTTTTTGGATGCACAAGTAGTATCTCTACTTGGTGCGGAATTTTTGGCTAGCAAAGATGGGGGGCAAGCACCACATGTTGAAGGATCTATGACAATATAACTTCTATGTGAATATGAAGAAACATAAACCATTACGTTGTCTTCCTCGTCCAACATCAACAATTTTGGCATATAATATTTTGATGGGGGCTCATAATCACAAAAGATTCCAAGATAGTGTATTTGCATGTGAAAGTTCTCTTCCTTTGCTTGTATGACCAATATTGTGATTGTCAAGCCTCAAAATATTTCACTTTTCTAAACCCAATGTGAAGCTATCACTAGGCATGATAATTTCAACTTCATGACATTCAATTCATTCAACAATTTACTCATAGGATATAAGTGAAGCACAAGAGTAAATGACAAGCTACTCCAAAAAGATATAAGTGAAGATCCTGAGCATAATATTTCTTTCTCTCAAATTAATTTAAGTTAAGAAAGAGAGAATTTCTTTCAAAATACTAAAGGAAACCGTGCTCAAAAATATATAATTGTAGCACAAGAGCAATTCCATAGAAAAGAGCTTCGTTGATGGGATGTGAATGCCACTTACTTAGCCTCCCTGGCAACTATTTGAGGACTCCATTTTATTTTATTTGAAAACATTCATATTTAAGAATTTTATTGAAACATCAAGCAAAACAAAATAAAATGGCATTCCAAGAATAGCACACATCATGTGAAGAAGCAAAAACTTAGGCTCAACCGATACTAACAGATAATTGTTAAAGAAGAAAGGTGGGATGCCTATTGGGGCATCCCCAAGCTTAGATGCTTGAGGCTTCTTGAAATATTATCTTGGGGTGCCTTGGGCATCCCAAAGTTTGAGCTTTTGTGTCTCCTTAATTCTTCTCATATCATGGTTTTCCTAAATCTCAAAAGCTTCATCCAAACAACTCAACAAGAACTCGTGAGATAAGTTAGTAAAAATCAATGCAAAAACCATATCATTCTCTACTGTAGCAAGTCACAGAAATTATTATTCAACATTTATACTAAATGCCTCAGCATATTTAATACTCGTATCCTCAATTAGAATCATTAAACAAGCAAACATATGCAAACATAATAACAATCTGCCAAAACAGTATATTCTGTATAGAATGCAAGAGTATCAGTACTTCCCTAACACCAAAAGTTATGAAAATTTGCCAACTGTAGAAAGTTTATGAGAGCTTATTTTTCAAAAAAAATCAACATTTTATCACATTCTGACTTTTATAAGGAATTTTTGCAACATCGATAAACTTTCTGTTTTGAAATAGCAACATGTATACTTGCAAAATAAGCATGACAAATGCTATCCTTGGAATTTTTATTGAAATAAAAGATGCAAAAAATAATTATAAATAACAGAAAGCAAATCCTAAAAAAATAAATTGACGATCCAAGCAAAACACATATCATGTTACGAATAAAAATATAGCCTCAAGTAAGGTTACCGATAATGTTGGAGATGAAAGAGGGGATGCCTCCCGGGGCATCCCCAAGCTTCTTTGCCCCCCAAGCTTAGGTTCTTGTCACTCCTTATTCTCCTCACATCGATATCTCACCCAAAACTTGAAAACTTCAATCACACAAAACTTAACGGAACTTCGTGAGATAGGTTAGTATGATAAAGAGCAAAGCATTCACTTTGGTACTGTTAAAGACAAGATTCATAATTGTTCTCACACAATTCCTACTATACCATGTCATTTCCACAATTTATATTGAGCAATATAAGCCATGGAAACTAGAAAACGAACAAACTATGCATTGAAAACAGAATCTGTCAAAAACAGAATAGTCCGTAGTAATCTATACTCCAACCATACTTCTGCTACTCCAAAAATTCAAAAAAATAGGAACACGTAATAAATTTGTTTATTCATCTTCTGCAAAAAGAATCAGCATTTTATCACTCTTTCGTTAAAAATGAGATTTATTTCCTGAGCGGAAAAGTTTTTGGTTTTCAGCAAGATCAAATCAAGTATCACCATAGACCATCCCTAAGGTCTAACTTGGCACTTTATTGAAACAAAAGCAATAAAACATGATTACTACAGTAACCTAATCATGTGAACAAACAAAAACAGTAGGGGTAAATGTAGGGTTGTCTCCCAGCAAGCGCTTTTGTTTAATGCCTTTTAGCTAGGAATGGTGATTTCAATGATGCTCGCATAAAATATAAGAATCGAAACATAACAAGAGCATCATGAAACACATGGCAAGCACATTTAAGTCTAACCCACTTCCTATGCATAGGGATTTTGTGATCAAACAATTTATGGGAACAAGAATCAACTAGCATAGGAAGGCAAAAGAAGCACAACTTCAAGATTTTCAACACATAGAGAGGAACCTTGATATTATTGCAACTCCTACAAGCATAAGTTCCTCGCTCATAATAATTTTCAGTAGCATCATGAAGAAATTCAACAATATAACCATCACATAAAGCATTATTTTCAAAAGCATTAAAAACTCATTACTCTGCACATAAGCATACTTCTTCTCATCAATAGTAGCGGGAGCAAACTCAACAAAATAACTATCATGAGAGTGAAAATTAAAATCATGATGACAAGTTTCATGGTTATCATTATTCTTTATAGCATACATGTCATCACCATAATCATCATAGATAGCAACTTTGTTATCATAGTCAAATGAAGCCTCATCCAAAATGGTGGATTCATAACTAAATAAAGTCATGACCTCTCCGAATCCACTTTCATAATTATTACAATAAGATTCAACACCCTCCAAAATAGTAGGATCATTAGTACCTAGAGTTGATACTCTTCCAAGCCACTTTCATCAATATAATCATCATAAATAGGAGGCATGCTTTCATCATAATAAATTTTCTCATCAAAACTTGGCGGAGTAAAAATATCATCTTCATCAAATATAGCATCCCCAAGCTTGTAGCTTTGCATATCATTAGCATCATGGATATTCAAAGAATTCATACTAACAAAATTGCAATCATGCTCATCATTCAAATATTTTGTGCCCAACATTTTATTGGCTTCTTCTTCTAACAAATGAGCACAATTTTCTACACCATCATTTTCAAGAAAGATATTATAAAGATGATCAATAATATGATGCAACCTCAATTCCATTTTTATGTAGTTTTCTTTTATAGACCAAACCAGTGATAAATAAGAAAGTAAAAGATTCAATTGCAAGATCTAAATATATACCTTCATGCACTCACCTCCCCGGCAATGGCGCCGGAAAAGAGCTCGATGTCTACTATGCAACTTTATTCTTGTAGACTCATGTTCGACCTCCAAGCGCAGAGTTTTGTAGGACAGTAGAATTTTTCCCTCAAGTGGATGACCTAAGGTTTATCAATCCGTGGGAGGTGTATGATGAAGATGGTCTCTCTCAAACAACACTGCAACCAAATACAAGAAATCCCTTGTGTCCCCAACACACCCAATAATAAGGCAAATTGTATAGGTGCACTAGTTCGGGGAAGAGATGGTGAAAAAAGTGTAATATTGATGGTAGAAATATATTTTTTATAATTTGAATAAATAAAAACACCAAGGTAGAAAATAGTAAACGGGCTATTTGCTACCTCTTGAGCATGGGTTGGTTTTCACTTGAAGAGGAAAGGGTGATGCAGCAAAGTAGCGTAAGTATTTCCCTTAGTTTTTGAGAACCAAGGTATCAATCCAGTAGGAGATAACCCACAAGTCACCTAGTACCTGGACAAACAATCAAGAACCTTGCAACCAACGCAATAAAGGGGTTGTCAATCCCTTCACGGTCACTCGCAAAAGTGAGATCTGATAAAGATAATAAGATAAATTTTTTGGTATTTTTGTTGTATAGATTGGAAAGTAAAGATCGCAAAATAGTAAACGAGATGCGATGTAAATAAAAAGAGATGCAATATAATAAGAAAGAGACCTGGGGGCCATAGGTTTCACTAGTGGCTTCTCTATGATAGCATGTATTACGGTGGGTGAACAAATTACTGCTGAGCAACTGATAGAAGAGCACATAATTATGAGAATATCTAGGCAAGGATTATGAATATAGGCATCACGCCCGTGTTAAGTAAACCGAAACGATTCTGCATCTACAACTATTACTCCACACATCGACCACTATCCAGCATGCATCTAGAGTATTAAGTTCATAAGAACAGAGTAATGCTTTATGCAAGATGACATGATGTAGAGGGATAAACTCCGGCAATATGATATAAACCCCATCTTTTTATCCTCGATGGCAACAATACAATACGTGCCTTGCTGCCCCTACTGTCACTAGGAAAGGACACCGCAAGATTGAACCCAAAGCTAAGCACTTCTCCCATTGCAAGAAAGATCAATCTAGTAGGCCAAACTAAACCGATAATTTGAAGAGACTTGATCATAAATCATGCATATAAGAATTTAGAGAAGAACCAAATATTATTCATCAATAAACTTGATCATAAATCCACAATTCATCGGATCTCGGCAAACACACCGCAAAAAGTATTACATCGAATAGATCTCCAAGAACATCGAGGAGAACTTTGTATTGAGAACAAAAGAGAGAGAAGAAGCCATCTAGCTAATAAGTATGGACCCGAAGGTCTGTGTTAAACTACTCACACATTATTGGAGAGGCTATGGTGTTGATGTAGAAGCCCTCCGTGACCGATTCCCCCTCCGACAGATCACCGGAAAAGGCCCCAGATGGGATCTCACGGGTATAGATGGTTGCGGCAGTGTAAAAGTGGTTTCGTGGCTCTCCCTAATGTTTTTACGGTATAAGAGTATATATAGGCGAAAGAAGTACGTCGGTGGAGCTCCGTGGGGCCCATGATGGTGGGGGCACACCTACCCCCTGGGCGTGCCCTCCTATCTCGTGGACGCCTCACGGAGTTCCAAACTTCCACTCCGAGTCTCCTAGTTTGCCTTTGTTCCAAGATAGATCCTCGCGAAGGTTTCGTTCCGTTTGGATTCCGTTTGATATTCCTTTTCTGTGAAACACTAAAATAGGCAAAAAATGGAAACTAGTACTGGGCCTCCGGTTAATAGGTTAGTCCCAAAAATAATATAAAAGAGCATATTAAAGCCCATTAAACATCCAAAACAGATAATATAATAGCATGGAACAATCAAAAATTATAAATACGTTAGAGACGTATGAAGCATCCCCAAGCTTAATTCCTGCTCGTCCTCGAGTAGGTAAATGATAAAAACAGAATTTTTGATGTGGAATGCTACCTAACATAATTTTCAATGTAATTTTCTTTATTGTGGCATGAATTTTCAGATCCAAAAGATTCAAGACAAAAGTTTAAAATTGACATAAAAATAATAATACTTCAAGCATACTAACCAAGCAATTATGTCTTCTCAAAATAACATAGCCAAAGAAAGCTCATCCCTACAAAATCATATAGTTTGGCCATGCTTCATTTTCGTCACACAAAATGCTCCCATTATGCACAACCCTGATGACAAGCCAAGCAATTGTTTCATACTTTAGCATTCTCAAACTTTTTCAACTTTCACGCAATATATGAGCACGAGCCATGGACAAGCACTATAGGTGGAATAGAACGATGGTTGTGGAGAAGACAAAAAGGAGGAAGATAGTCTCACATCAACTAGGCGTATCAATGGGCTATGGAGATGCCCATCGATAGATATCAAGGTGAGTTAGTAGGGATTTCCATGCAACGGACGCACTAGAGCTATAAGAGTATGAAAGCTCAACAAAAGTAACTAAGTGGGTGTGCATCCAACTTGCTTGCTCATGAAGACCTAGGGCGATTTGAGGAAGCCCATCATTGGAATATACAAAGCCAAGTTCTATAATGAAAAATTCCCACTAGTATATGAAAGTGAAAACATAAGAGACTCTCTATCAGGAAGATCATGGTGCTACTTTGAAACACAAGTGTGGAAAAAGGATAGTAACATTGCCCCTTCTCTCTTTTTCTCTCTCTCTTTTTTTGTTTGGGCCTTCTTCTTTTTTGTGGCCTCTTTTTTTGGTCCGGAGTCTCATCCCGACTTGTGGGGGAATCATAGTCTCCATCATCCTTTCTTCACATGGGACAATGCTCTAAAAATGAAAATCATCACACTTTTATTTACTTACAACTCAAGAATTACAACTCGATAATTAGAACAAAATATGACTCTATGTGAATGCCTCCGGCGATGTACCGAGATGTGCAATGAATCAAGAGTGACATGTATAAAAAATATGAATGGTGGTTGTGCCACAAAAACGATGTCAACTACATGATCATGCAAAGCAATATGACTATGATGAAGTGTGTCATTATAAACGGAATGGTGGAACGTTGCATGGCAATATATCTCGGAATGGCTATGGAGATGCCATAATAGGTAGGTAAGGTGGCTGTTTTGAGGAAGGTAAATGATGGTCTTATGGTACCGGCGAAAGTTGCGGCGCACAAGAGAGGCTAGCAATGGTGGAAGGGTGACAGTGCGTATAATCCATGGACTCAACATTAGTCATAAAGAACTCACATACTTATTGAAAAAATCTACAAGTCATCAAAACCAAGCACTACGCGCATTCTCCTAGGGGGATAGATTGGTAGGAAAAGACCATCGCTCATCCCCGACCGCCACCCATAAGGAAGGCAATCAAAGAACATCTCATGCTTCAAATTTGTCACACAACGGTTACCATACGTGCATGCTACGGATTTGCAAACCTCAACACAAGTATTTCTCAATTTCACAATTACTCAACTAGCACGACTCTAATATCACCATCTTTATATCTCAAAACAATTATCAAGTATCTAACTTCTCATAGTATTTAATGCACTCTATATGAATTTTTTTATTATACCCATCTTGGATGCCCATCATATTAGGACTAATTCTATAACCAAAGCAAATTATCATGCTGTTCTAAAAGACACTAAAAATAATATAAGTGAAGCATGAGAGATCAATAATTTCTATAAAATAAAACCACCACCATTCTCTAAAAATATATAAGTAAAGCACTAGAGCAAAATTATCTAGCTCAAAAGATATAAGTGAAGCACATAGAGTATCCTAATAAATTCCGATTCATGTGTATCTCTCCCAAAAGGTGTGTATAGCAAGGATGATTGTGGTAAACTAAAAAGCAAAGACTCAAATCATACAAGACGCTCCAAGAAAAACACATATCATGTGGTGAGTAAAAATATAGACTCAAGTAAAGTTACCAATGGACGAAGACGAAAGAGGGGATGCCTTCCGGGGCATCCCCAAGCTTAGGCTTTTGGTTGTCCTTTAATTTTACCTTGGGGTGCCTTGGGGATCCCCAAGCTTAGGCTCTTGCCACTCCTTGTTCCAAAATCCATAAAATCTTTACCCAAAAACTTGAGAACTTCACAACACAAAACTTAACAGAAAATCTCATGAGCTCCATTAGTATAAGAAAACAAACCACCACTTTAATGTACTGTAATGAACTCATTCTTTATTTATATTGGTGTTAAACCTACTGTATTCCAACTTCTCTATGGTTCATACCCCCCGATACTAGCCATAGATGCATCAAAAATAAGCAAACAGCACCCGAAAAACAGAATCTGTCAAAAACAGAACAGTCTTTAGCAATCTGGAGGTTTCAAATACTTCTGTAACTCCAAAAATTCTGAAAAATTAGGAAGACCTGAATAATTTTTATATTGATATACTGCAGTTGGGACTGGTATTTTATCACTCTCTGGTAAAAAGTGAAAATTATTTTCGTGAGCACATTCTTTCTGTTTTTATCAGCAAGATCTCAAACAACAATCACCCAAGAAGATCCTGAAGGCTTTACTTGGCACAAACACTAATTAAAACATAAAAACACAATAATAACAAAGGCTAGATAAATTATTTATTACTAAATAGGAACAAAAGGTAAAGAACAAAAATAAAATTTGGTTGCCTCCCAACAAGCACTATCGTTTAACGCCCCTATCTAGGCATAAAAGCAAGAATAGATCTAGGTATTGCCATGATAATGATAAGGCAAATCACGAAAGCTCATCTCATACTCCCTACGTTCAGCAGCAAGTTTTGTTTGTGGCAAGCAAAAGTAATCAAAAAGACTAAATTTAATGGGACAAAAGTCCCCAAGATCAAGCTCGGCAGGTATTGGTTCCTCCTTTGGCCCTTCATATTACACAACCAATTCATCATTATAAGCATTCTTTTGGCAAAAAGTCATGATTCTTTGTTCAAGAGAAAAACCTAACCCATTTTTCTTGATAGCAAAATTATCATTAAGTTCAGAAATCATGTCAACTATAACATCGGTAGGAACCTTTTTTCTAAGGTTTTCATTATAAGAAACATGATCTAAAGATCATAAGCGCATCATGTCTTCTTGATAAAAAGGATTGCCTCTATGGGAGGACGGCCGACATCCACCCTATAATGCGCAAAAAAAAATTGTCCTCTTTTATTATAAATCTGAACTCATGAGCTAAAAAGATGGTAGCTGCTCGCTTAATAGAAGAATGCTCAATATTGGAAAATTCTAGAAAAATCCTTTGTATGCAAGGATGCATGTAGATAAATTTCCTTTCAATTTCAACCACGAGCAAAGATATAGCATCCGCAAGACAACTAGTTTTATGAAGAATAGACCCGCCCATAGTGGGCAAAGCACTGGCACAAATAAAGAAATCTTGAATAACTCCTTTTCCAATAATATTACCACTACCAATCCGAAACTTTTTAGTGTGTAAAATAGTAGGTCCTTCATGAGGATAATCAAAAGCATCAAAGTTTCCCCCATCGTTACTACTATCCTTTTCAATGATAAGCTCCCTAGTTTCAGACATGATGGCAAAAAACCTCACTAAGAACAAACACATAAGAGGCAAGCGGAAAGAGACGGATGAAAAAGGGCGAATAAAACGACAAAGGTGAAGTGGGGGAGAGGAAAACGAGAGGCGAATGGCAAATAATGTAATGCGAGGGAGAAGAGTTTATGATGGGTGCTTGGTATGTCTTGACTTGAGCATAGATCTCACCAGCAACGGCGCCAGAAATCCTTCTTGCTACCTCTTAAGCATGCTTTGGTGTTCCCTTGAAGAGGAAAGGGTGATGCAGCAAAGTAGCATAAGTATTTCCCTCAGTTTTTGAGAACCAAGGTATCAATCCAGTAGGAGATAACACACAAGTCACCTAGTACCTGCACAAACAATCAAGAACCTTGCAACCTACGCGATAAATGGGTTGTCAATCCCTTCACGGTTCGCAAAAGTGAGATCTGATAAAGAATAAGATAAATATTTTTGGTTTTTTTGTTGTATAGATTGGAAAGTAAAGATTGCAAAATAGTAAACACGATGTGATGTAAATAAAAAGAGATGCAATATAATAAGAAAGAGACCTGGGGGCCATAGGTTTCACTAGTGGCTTCTCTCATGATAGCATGTATTACGGTGGGTGAACAAATTACTGCCCAGCAATTGATTGAAGAGCGCATAATTATGAGAATATGTAGGCAATGATTATGAATATAGGAATCACATCCATGTTAAGTAGACTGAAATGATTCTGCATCTACTAATATTACTCCACACATCGACCGCTATCCAGCATGCATCTAGATTATTAAGTTCATAAGAACAGAGTAATGCTTTAGGCAAGATCACATGATGTAGAGGGATAAACTCAAGCTATATGATATAAACCCCATCTTTTTATCCTCGAGGGCAACAATACAATACGTGCCTTGCTATCCCTACTGTCACTGGGAAAGGACACCGCAAGATTGAACCCAAAGCTAAGCACTTCTCCCATTGCAAGAAAGATCAATCTAGTAGGCCAAACTAATATGATAATTCAAATAGACTTGCAAAGATATCAAATCATGCATATAAGAATTCAGAGAAGAACCAAATATTATTCATAGATAAACTTGATCATAAATCCACAATTCATCAGATCTCGGCAAACACACCGCAAAAAGTATTACATCGAATAGATCTCCAGGAACATCGAGGAGAACTTTGTATTGAGAACCAAAGAGAGAGAAGAAGCCATCTAGCTAATAACTATGGACCCGAAGGTCTGTGGTAAACTACTCAAACATCATCGGAGAGGCTATGATGTTGATCTAGAAGCCCTCCATGATCGATTCCCCCTCCGGCCAATTGCCAGAAAAGGCCCCAGATGGGATCTCACAGGTACAGACGGTTGCAGCGGTGGAAAAGTGGTTTCATGGCTCTCCCTGATGTTTTTAGGGTATAAGAGTATATATAGGCGAAAGAAGTATGTCGGTGGAGCTCTGTGGTGCCCACGAGCCTGGGGGCGTGCCTACCCCCTGGCGCGCCCTCCTATCTCGTGGATGCCTCATGGAGTTCCAGACTTCCACTCCAAGGCTCTTGGTTTGGGTTTGTTCCAAGAAAGATCCTCGCGATGGTTTCGTTTTGTTTGGATTCTGTTTGATATTCCTTTTCTATCAAACACTAAAATAGGCAAAAAAAACATAAACTGGCACTGGGCCTCCGGTTAATAGGTTATTCCCAAAAATAATATAAAAGAGCATATTAAAGCCCATTAAACATCCAAAATAGATAATATAATAGAATGGAACAATAAAAAATTGTAGATACGTTGGAGACGTATCACTATTCTTTCCGATCGATCTAACCAAGAGTTCGTATTAGAATAACACCAAAGCAAATTCAGATTCATAATATTCAATCCAACACAAACAACTTCAAAGAGTGCCCCAAGATTTCTAACGAAGAAACAAAGACAAGAACGTGCACCAACCCCTATGCATAGATTACCCCAATGTCACCTCAGGAATCCATGAGTTGAGTGCCAAAACATATATCAAGTGAATTAATACGATACCCCATTGTCACCACGAGTATTCAATTGCAAGACATATATCAAGGGTGGCTTTAGAGCCTCACGGTGGCGGAACTTCTGATCTAGGTTAATCCCGAGGGTTTTCAGAATTTTTTTGAATTTATATGGTAAGGAGGGGGTGCGGGAGGCCACCGAGGTGGGCATAACCCACCTGGGTGCGCATGGGCCCCAAGCGCACCCTGGTAGGTTGGGCCCCCCTCGGGGCACCCCCTAGGTGCTGCTCTGGCCCACCCTGGGTGTTCTGGCCCATAAAAAATCTCCAAAAAAAATTTGCGGTGTTTGGACTCCGATTGATATTGATTTCCTGCGATGTAAAAAACGAGCAAAAAACAGCAACGGGCACTGGGAACTGGGTCAATAGGTTAGTCACAAAAAATGATATTAAGTAGCTATAAAATGATTGTAAAACATCCAATAATGATAATATAACAGCATGAATACTTCATAAATTATGGAAACGCTGGAGACGTATCAATATCACGCCAGGAACCTGGGTTAGCCCACACTCCCTTGGGGTTTAGCCCATCGATTTTAGATGGAAGTGATGATGAGATCAAACTGATAGCTCTTGGGTGAGTGATATGTCTCCATCATATTTACAATTGTTGATTATTCCATGCCAATATTCTACAACTTTTATATACTTTTGGCAACATTTTATATTATTTTTGAGACTAACATATTGATCCAGTGCCCAGTTTCAGTTCTTGTTTGTTGCATGTTTTTTGTCTCACAGAATATCCTGATCAAACAAAGTCCAAACGCGAAAAAAATTTATGAAGATATTTTTTGGAATATATGTGATTTTTGGGAAGAAGAACCGGCATGAGAGGTGGTCCATAGTCCCCACAAGCTCATAGGGCGTGCCCCTATGGCTTGTGGCCACCTTGTAAGTTAGTTGGGGGTATCCATTGGTCGCAAGAAAGAGAATATCCGAAAGAAAATCCCCTCAAAATTTCAGCACAATCAGAGTTAGAAATCTCCGGGAATTTAAGAAACGGTGAAAGGCCAGAGAACAGGGTCGCGAAATAGAGAGAAACATAGAGATATATCCAATGTCGGAGGGGCTCCTGTTGCTCCCCCACCATGGAGGCCAAGGACCAGAGGGGATACTCTCCTCCCATCTAGGGAGGAGGCCAACACTACAAAAAAAGACACGTTGTTTGATTGGTTTGGATCTTTCGGCCAATTAGATGTACAATAATGCCTAAGAACCTTCTCTAGCTATCTATCTCATCTTGTCTCAAATTCTTTCATGCTCTATCACAAAACTTCAACAAGTTCCTCTTCGGATCCTGTGGGTGAGGAGCACTTGGAGCCACTGATCTGAATAGGGCTAACTTCCAAAACCTCCTAAATTGCATTTCAACCAGACGAGCTCATTCCATTTTGGTCCAACTGAATGCACATTAGGTTGATCAGTTTTCAATCATGGAATGACCGATGAAAAATCCTTAGAGTCACTAAGTTTCCCTATCTCTGATAGTTACTTATCTCGGTGTCACCGATCCATCTCGCTCGGTCCGATTGATAGTGAATGGGTATATATATCCCCGTGAACCATACTTTGAAAAGTTCTTCAAACATCATGAGTCACACACCCCATTGATGTCGTCACCATTGTCTCAGGACCGCCTCCTTCGTCTCCCATGCGCCCTCGCCATAGGATTCCATCACCATCAATGGCAATCTCCAGCACCGTTGCCGCCGTAGTGGATCTTCACCGAGTTAGGGTAAAATCCGAACCCTTTATGTATCCAAATCCGATTCAATGCTCTAGAGATTGTGCCTGTATTATTGCCACTGTATGCACTTCCCCATCCAACAAACAAATCAGTAGATGTAGATTCAAGCAAAAAAATAGGGTTAGGTTACTACAGTATTCATCTCGGACGGACCGAATCGGTTCGATCGGAGTCACCGATTTGGCTTCGGCCATAGCACACAGTACTTTTTTGGTGCAACCGAATGTTACAAATCAGTGAGACCAATTCAGTATTTTTTTAGTATCATGAGCTCTTTGGAGAGACCAAGTCTCACTTTGGTGTAACCGAAACAGTGTGATCTAGTCTCTATTGCGGCCTCGGTACTTCCAAAATTTTCAACTTGGTCATTCCGAAATGCATACTGTGAAAACCTAAAACTGAGTTTTGAACTCAATTTTTTAAAACTAGCTATGTTTTGTGATGCTCATCCAATCTACTCTACTCACTCTAATTCATAGGGGTAGTGGTCATCATGTCAGATTCAGAGGACAATCAGAACATGTCAGTTGAGGCTAGTGTTGACTTGGAAGCAGGCACTAGTCCTGAGAGAGTTATGATGAAGGTGAGCAGAGTTCTCCTAGTCTTCCTAATACTGCAACAAGGGACAGGAAGAAGAATTCTGATGAGGAGGATGAGGACTTCCATCCAGAGGAGGTCACCTCCAAAAATAAGAATGTGGTTGTTGTTAAGGAGTATGGCAATGTTCAAAAAGAGAGAACTAGTAAGGTTTTTGAGTCTACTACTACCTCCAAGCAAGGTCAAGGAAAATCAATGGCCAAGGTGGCTGGTAAGAAAAGAGAGAGAAAGCAAACTTCTCATGTGGTGTTCAAGCCCACATCTATGAGAAGAGAGGAAGAACAACCAATTGCTGAAGAGGAGGAACCAGCTACAGATGAACCCCCTTCCAAGCAAAGGAAGTTGATGGCTCATGCTATGCCAAAGAAGGCATCCACCACTTCGAAGACCAAGTCTGTTGCTGCTGCCCCCAAGCCTAAGGGAAATACAACCAGGAACATTTCTGCTGCTAAGAAGAACAAAGCCCTAGTGCCTGAGAGAGTTGATGATGGTGATGATGAAGCCATAGTGCTTAAGAAGCTCAGACCAAGACTGCCAAAACACGATGATTCACATCCAGAGGTAGAGATTATGAAGGAAAGAAACAACAAGGGGTTGAGGAGATGGAGAGAGTCAGATCCCTACTCTGTCTGGAGGAGAACAACTATTGACTATCGCTTTCACACTAAGGAGCAACAAGACTTCTATGAGATAGTGTTGCTTGAAAAGAAGCCCATTATCAATGACATGAGATTGGTTGATTGGAAATTAATTTACAAGAATGAAGATAGGTTTCCCAATGTGCATGAGAACTTCAAGACCATAGGCATTTATGAGTTCCCTGGAACTAAGATGACAGTATGGACATATTAGCTTAGCATGCAGTTTTACTCCACAACACATTTTTACCCCAATAGAAGGATTGTCTGGATGACTGAGGGAACTAGATTCCAATCGAGCATTGGTGAGGGGGAACAACTTATGAGTGTACCAGAAGCTGGGAAGAATGATGTTGAGGTCTATAACAAAGGCAAGATGGACCACAACTCCATGGCAGACATGTATGTACTGATTCCCCCGGACTAAGCAAATATTCATAAGTTGGGATCCGTCTATCATCCCTCACCAGGTCTTGCTACTATCAACATGATACCGAGGCATACTTTGATACCCAAGTCTAGATATGACAAGATAGTAAGAGGCCATTTGATCAACATGCTGCATTTGGTGGATAGCTTCACAAGATTCAAAGTGATGGATTTGATTGTAGAGACGATCAAGAGGACTGTTGTGGATCAGAAACGATCATGTGGTTTTGCACTGCACATTCAGATGCTTATCAACTCAAAAGTTGGAAGCAAGGTCTATTTTCTTGATTGTCCACGTCTGCCACTACAACCAAAGCTAGAGGACTGCATAATGACTATAGATGATACTCATCCTACATCTGCTAAGTCTCAGGTAGTGGTAGAGGATGCACAGAGTTGTGGTCCTAGCTCATCTAAAGTACTAAGGTTGATTAGATACTATATCTTCTCAATGCTGCTGAGAAGATTGAGCGGAGTCTGGCCAACCTCGTGAAGAACCAAGAGAGCTTTGAGAGGATCATAGAGTCTAAGTTACATGACCTAGATGTTAAGGTCACTCAGGTGAAATCCATAGTTGAGAGTCTGAATAAGGAAGTGGATGATGCTAAGTTGAATTCGAGAAGTGATGATGAGAACCCAGGCACGGGTCTTTAACCAACCGCTCAGTTTTATAGAGTTCCCAGGTCAGCAGCAGTGCCAGCCGCTGACACTCGAGCTACAATTTCTGCTCCAGCTGCCGCACTCTCAGTTGCTCCTATACTCCCTCTAGCCGTGTCTACACCACCTGCCGAGCAAACATTAGCTGAGATCTTTGCACACATGCTTCTCTCTACTCCAACAACTTTTACACACATCGAAGTTGCAAGTCAGAAGACTTCTTCACCAGGAGCTGCTAGAGATCGAGCCCAGAGTGATGTTTAGCTCTATACTCATTTGAAATTTTTGGTACTTGTTGCCAAAGGGGGAGAATTAGTATATATCATAGTGCTTCAAGAGAGAGTGTTTTGTTTTTGCTCGTTTGACTTTGGTTGAGTTTATTCCACTTCATGATATATTTGTTTGATGGTTGTATCAAACTATTTTACTGTTGTGCTTGATCATACCATACTTTGATGTTATGCTTATTGATCTATCTATTTAAATGCTTCTTGGTGATGAGTGCTTGTTATATTCCATTCATATCATTTTGAGCGCTCCACCAAGATCTATGCCACACGGAAGAGTGACCCATGATCCTAATCAATTTTTTATAATGCACAAATTTAGGGGGAGCTCTTTCTTATTACATACTTCTCAAAGCGGCAATATTATTCATTGATTATATTCTTTGTCGAAGCTTTGATCTATATGTTCTCATAAATTACCAAAAAGGGGGGATAGAAAGTGCAACTAATCCCTGGGTGGTTTTGGTAATTAATAACAACATATATATGTCATTGAACTAATGCATATTCAAAGATAGATTTCAGGAAAGTTCAATGTTGGCTTGGCAAGGACATGAGAAAGTGGACCCCTCGAAATGCTAAGGACATGGATTGGTAAAAGCTTCAAGACTCTACATTTTTGGTTAAGTGATCCAAGATCACATTGAGTCCATAGGAAAGCTAATACTTTTAAAAGGGGATGGGATTTTGATCATGATTAAGTTGCTAGGTGCTTGAAGATATTGCTCCAAAAACCCTCAACCACCTTCTCCAAATCCTATATGTACAAACCCTAAAAGTTCAACCCGGTCCCACCGAATTCCATACACCTGGACCCATCGAGTTAGTCCTAGATAGTTCCACAGATAAACCGTAGAACATTGGCTCCACCAAGATGATGATTGGTGCCACCAATTTGCATGGACCAAGTTTATGTAACCCTTCCACATCATTTCAGTATTACCGAGATGATTCGATCGGAATTACCGAAACGAAGTCTTGCTTAGGTCATCGCACATCGGTCCCACCATGTTGTTCCATTTGTTCTCACCAAAAATCCCAAAGTTTGAATCTTTTACGTAGGTCGGTCTCACCAGATTTTTGTTTTAGTGCCCTTAAGTTGAGTCAAAAGGTTGTAACGGTTGGATTCTTAGTGAAGGCTATATACACTAGTGCAGCGACATGCTATACAAATAGTTTTTACCCCCTTTCCACAACAGAGTTTTAAACTATCGTCTTGCATGTGTGTGCCATAGGGGGTCCATCCCACACAACCAATAAACCGACGGTGATAGGTCATTTGGTCACACACACGCGGGGCGAAAAGAGCTCATGTGCGATCAAGCGAGCCATCGTAGACAATTACACATGTCCAATCATTTCCGTTCATATGTACATCCCACACAGTGAATCCCAGACAAACTTTTTCATTCATACATACATCCCACACAGTGAATCCCAAACAAACTTTTCCATTCGTATGTACATCACACACAATTTTCTGTTCATATGAGATCGTGGGCCGGAGATAATGCACACACTTTCATAAGATCGACAAGCCATGGGAGATCGTCTTGCCATCCCACACAATTTTCTGTATTTCCTCAGTGAAAGGGATCGAGAAGAGGTGTCTAGAGGGGGGTATTAGACCCTCAACAAAGAAAAGTAGCAGTTTTTTAGTTCTTCAAGTTAAGGTGGA
Organism: Triticum aestivum; assembly: GCF_018294505.1. Taxonomy (NCBI): domain Eukaryota; kingdom Viridiplantae; phylum Streptophyta; class Magnoliopsida; order Poales; family Poaceae; genus Triticum; species Triticum aestivum. The sequence continues at coordinate 430,679,306 of NC_057797.1, read as the reverse complement.
GTTTTAGCACAAGTTTAAACATTCACAATACATTTCCAGCAAGCATGGCAAGAGTATATGAGCAGCGGAAAGTAAAGCATGCCAGTTGCCAAAAAGTAAAGGGATGGGATTGGAGTGTGCAAACGCAATTGGAGACACAGAGATTTTTGGCGTGGTTCCGATAGGTGGTGATATCGTACATCCACGTTGATGGAGACTTCAACCCGCGAAGGGTAACGGTTGTGTGAGCCACCGAGGGCTCCACCCGCGAAGGGTCCACGAAGAAGCAACCTTGTCTATCCCACCATGGCCATCGCCCACGAAGGACTTGCCTCACTTGGGTAGATCTTCACGAAGTAGGCGATCTCCTTGCCCTTACAAACTCCTTGATTCAACTCCACAATCTTGACGGAGGCTCCCAAGTGACACCTAACCAATCTAGGAGACACCACTCTCCGAAAGGTAATAGATGGTGTGTTGATGATGAACTCCTTGCTCTTGTGCTTCAAATGATAGTCTCCCCAACACTCAACTCTATCTCACAGATTTGGCTATGGTGGAAAGATGATTTGTGTGGAAAGCAACTTGGGGAAGGCTAGAGATCAAGATTCTTGTGGTTGGATCGGAATGTCTTGGTCTCAACACATGAGTAGGTGGTCCTCTCTCAGAAAATGAATGCTGGAACTGTAGGCACGTTCTGATGACTCTCTCTCTAATGGAGAGGAGGTGGAGGGGTATATATAGCCTCCGCAGAAAATCTAACCATTACACACAAAAGAGCCAACTCAGTGAGACTAAATGTATGAACTCGGTGAGACCAATTCAGTTCAAAATGTGAATGTTAGGATTTTCGGTGGGACCGATATGATCAACCTGGTGGGACCGATGTGCTAGGGTTAGGGTAAAACCTCATCTCGGTTTGACCGATTACATAAACTCGATGAGACTGATTTTAGTAATGAGCAAACAGAGAGTTGGTCAAGCAAACTCGGTGGGACCGACTACATATATCGGTGAGACCGAAATAATTGCAATAGGCAACAGAGAGTTTGCAAGCCCATCTCGGTGAGACCAAGATCCCATTGGTGTGACTGAACTAATTAGGGTTTCTGGCAATGGATATGTCAAGTGAACTCAGTGGCGTCGGATGAATCAAATCAGTGAGGCCGAGTTTGACTTTAGGTTTAGGACAAATTTGGAATTGAGAAAGTGGTTGAGGGATTTGGATCATATCACTAAGCACTTTGAGCAAGTAGACCATTAAGCAACACATCATCCCCTTTTAATAGTATTGGCTTTCCTATGGACTCAATGTGATCTTGGATAACTAAAATAGAAATGGAGAGTCTTGAGCTTTTGCCAATCTTCTATCCTTAGCACCTTGAAGGGGTTACACATCCTCTTGTCCATGCCATGCCTTTGCTAAACTTTTTGAAATATACTAGATGAGAATATTAGTCCAACAAGAGATATGTTGACATTAATTACCAAAATCACCCAAGGAGCACTTGTGCTTTCACTCATCTATGATTGGTGTAGCGATCACAGAAGCCCTGCCCCTGTTAACTGTTTGCGTTATTCAAGTATATAACACACGATTCAATGAAGAAATTAGTATGACATTGGGCTATCCATCACACACGCTGTACTGCTAGAAACATTGTAAGGTTCCATGAACCATTTAGCAGGTTTATTAGTTTACTATTAATACTTCCAGTATAATGAAAATTCACATTTAATATCGATCAGTTGTTTACCACTTTCATATTAGGAACACAAATATATTTTAACATCACAGTACGATAGCTACGTGAAAACATCTGTCACATACCTAGTCTGGTATGACCTAGACTAGCTAGTCGTTTGTGCATCATGTTTATATTCCATTTAAATTTGAAATGAGGATTGGTGGAACCCTCAGAATCATCTCTGAAAATGACCCAAATAAAAATTTCTCCAAAAGGGTCCAAGAAAATGCTCATGTTGCTCTCTGAAAATATTGGGTAGAGATAAAAATCAAACCAATATTTTTAGGATCTCATAAGTATTTAATTTTGGCCATTTGGATTAAACCGATAAATATTTGCATTGGAAATATATTAGTTATATATATTAATATATGTCCAAAAATTATGCCACTTGTTGGGGAGCTCTGGAATAATGCCGCTAGTTCCTTCAAAAATTGGCATAAGGAAATAAATTGATTTAGTATTATTACTAAATCAAAACATATGTCATAATATTAGAAAAGAGACAAAAAGAGGAGAAACTTACCTGGGCCTCCTCCCTGTGCGGCCTGGCCGGCCCAGCAGCCAGCGCCGGCCTAGCCCACCTGGCCCCCTCCTCTGTCGTCTTCGTCCTCGACAGGGGGACGGGCGCGTGCCCGACGCGCGCGCGCTCCGCCGCGCCACGCCACCAGCCTCCCTGCCTGCCTGCCCTCTCCCCTCCTCTTCTAGATGCCCCGGAGACGCCACACAGCCACCCCGACCTCTCTCGCACTCTCCCTCGCCCTCCTCCTCTCCCCCTGCTCTCCCCCTCGCACACCCGAGCGCCATCACCGCCGCCGCTCGCCGTTGCCGCGGCCACCGGCCTCCCCTCGCCCTCCGCCCGAGCCTAGAAGCTCCGCCTCGTCGTCCGCATCATCCTCGACGAGCCAAGTGACCAGGGACGCACCCCATCGCCGACACCGTCGTCTTCTTAATCGCCGGCCGCCGTGGATCCCCATCGCCGCCCCGCCGTCTCCAGTGCGTCCCCGAGCCCGCTTCGACGCCGCTGCAACCGCGGTGAGCTCCGCCACCGTTTCCCCCTCTCCGCTTAGTCACCCGCACGTCGTAGCCCTTTCTCCACCATGGCCGAACCTCCGCCGCCGCCGAGCTCGCCGTCGATGCAGCTCCGGTGACCATTTGGTCACCCCGGCGAGTCCAACACACTCGTAAGGCCCCGTAGAGCATCCCTAGCACTTTGCTTCGCTCGTCTTTGAGCTCCAAACGTGTTTTCGTGCACGACCGAACTCCGGCAGCCGTAGCCGAGCTCGCCGCCGTCGACTCCGGCCACCCCAGGCCCAGCCACGGCCACCGGCCGACGCGCCATCGAGCTGGTTTTCCAACGCACCTAGCCGCGCGTCATTTGGAGCACCACAGAGGAAACCCGGGGCACAAGTACGCCGCGGACCTCGCCGGCGACTAACCGCCGGCGGGTTTGACTTGTTTGACCTGGGGTTTGACCCCCCAGGGTCACTGACGCGTGGGCCATGCCCCTGTTTAGTTTAGGTATTAGTTTAGTTAGCGCTAATTAACTCAGTTAATTAGTTGTCTCACTGACAGTGGGCCCCAGCGCCACTAACCTTTTTAATTAGGATCAAACTAACCCTGTTTAACCCCCTGTCACTGACGTGTGGACCCCACACGTCAGGTTTGACCCCAGTCAGCCGCAGTTGACCGCTGACGTCGTGCTGACGTCATGCTGGTGCAATATATATTTTCTGGAATTAAAATAATTCAGGAAATTCCAGAAATTGATTTAAACTTCAAAAATTCATATCAATTCAACCGTAGCTCAGATTGAAATAAATTATATATGAAAAATTATCAGAAAAATGCAATCTTTCCATCTGTACTAGTTTCATGCATGACAAACCAACTTATACATGCTGAATATGGGAAAACACATTATGGCATATATAAGAGCCTACTTTGGAAGTGCATTTGAGCTTATGGTTCAAATGGACTTCAAACCAAATGAGTACTAGTTGCATTAGCCCAAACAGCATCACATCTTCATGCCATGTTCATGCATCATATTGTTGCATATGTTTGTTTATTGATTGCCGACACTGTTCCTTCTCGATAGGTCTTGCTCCGGAGACGTTCCAGAGTACCTGTCTGTGAAGCAGTGCCTCCCTTGTTGATTTACCAGGCAAGCAAACCCCCTTGTTCATTTCGATAAAACCCTACTCTCTCGCTCCTGCTCTCAGTTATTGCATTAGGACAACAACGATTCATCTTCTACTTTGTGCTGCGGTAGTTGAACCCATTCCTCTGCATGACCTGTCATTGCCACAGTAAATAGTTGAAACCCACTAGCATGTGTAGGAGTTGATTGAAGCCACTGTTGTGTTCCTACCATGCTATGCCTGCTATTGCTTAGAGTTGTGTCAGGTCTGATTCATTGGGAATGAATTGGAGTGTTACGATATGTTCTGGTGCTGAGAGTTAAGTGTGTGAACACGCTTTGGTAAAGGTAGCGGTGAGAGGCCATGTAGGAGTACATGGTGGGTTGTCTCACTGGAACCGTCCTTAAGCCCTGAGTTCTATGTATGTTGTCCAATGACTCGATACTACCACACATTGGGCTCCGGGCGCTCCAAGCCCTCTCGACTTATTAACCGACTTGATCTCTGTCCAGGAGTCACAACTAGTTTCTGGTGTTTGTAGGTAGTGCTATTTTTCTACCAAGTGGCACCCGGCAGGGTGGGCTTGGGACAGACTAGGCACAGGTGGCACGATGTACCAAGTGGCACCCGGATGGTGGGCTTGGGAACCCTGCTCACATCGTTTGGGGCCGTGAGCGATACCCCGGCCGGATCTCCTTGCGGATGGAACCCGAATAGGCGATAAACCTGGACTAGAGTCTTGTGTGGTTAGTCAGGTCGTGGCCGACACCCTCGCCAGGCTTCCGCTTGAAGGTTGCCGAGATACATAACGTGTACATGGCGGTAAGTGGCGAGAGCGTGTGTGAAGAAGTACACCCCTGCAGGGTTAACATGATCTATTCGAATAGCCGGGTCCGCGGTTATGGACTTCTTGGATGCTTATGTGGTACATAGACAACTTGAAGTGGATACTCTAAAATGCTCAAGACAAGTGTGAGTGCTATGGATGGCCTTCTCGTAAGGAGACGGGGATGAATCCATAGTAGTGTATTGTGTGGTGATTAGTGGACTCGTGTGCGCCATATCACCTCAAAGAAGTTCTGGTAGTCGTAGAACAGGATAGCCACAGAGTCAAAGCTGGCTTGCTGCAACTAAACCCCACATTACCCCCTTGATACAAATGCATGTATGATAGGAACTGATGTAAGTCTTGCTGAGTACCTTTGTACTCATGTTGCTCTATTTATGTTTTTGCAGCGGAGACTTCGGTCTTACTAGTGTTCTCATGGACTTCGACAAGTAGCTTGTACCTCAGCTACGATCTTGATCGGATGTTGTAGATAGTCAGGCTTTCAGCCTTTTTTTTCATTTATAGATGTCTGTACTCAGACATGTAATGCTTCCGTTTGTTGCTTGATTGCTCTGAATGTTGGGTCATGTGACCCCTGTTTGTAATTAATGCTATGATGGCTCTTCTGAGCCTTTATCTATATGAGTTGTTGAGTTATGCTGTGATGCCATGTTGTACAACACATACTTGCATGTTATGCGTACGTGTAATGTTTATTGCTATGTGTGGGATTGGACTATCTAGTTGTTTATCCTTAGTAGTCTTTCTTACCGGGAAATGTCTCCTAGTGCTTCCACTGAGCCCTGGTAGCTTGCTACTGCTCCGGAACACTTAGGCTGGCCGGCATGTGTCCTTCTTCGTTCCTGTGTCTGTCCCTTCGGGGAAATGTCACGTGATGAATACCGGAGTCCTGTTAGCCCGCTACAGCCCGGTTCACCGGAGTCCTGTTAGCCCAGTGCTACAGCCTGGATTCACTCGCTGATGACCGACACGTTCGATGCTGGGTCATGGATGCCTGTCCCTGTAAGTTAGTGCCACTCTGGGTTTACGACTAGCCATGTCAGCCCGGGCTCCTTATCATATGGATGCTAGCGACACTGTCATATACGTGTGCCAAAAGGCGCAAACGGTCCCGGGCAAAGGTAAGGCGACACCCATGGGGATACCGTGCGTGAGGCCGCAAAGTGATATGAGGTGTTACATGCTAGATCGATGTGGCATTGAGTCGGGGTCCTGACAGCCTTGGTATCAGAGCCTGACTGCCTGTAGGATTACCAAGCCAAACTGGTCGAAGTTGAGTCTAGAAAATCTTTAGTTATGTAAGGGAATTTATTGTGGGTTGGAACGTAAGGCTCTTTTTACTCCTTTACCTCATGGCCTTCTGATCGGAGTCATCCTATCTTTCCTACGGGGTTAAGGAACTAGGCTTTCTCTTCTGTCTATCAGGATCACGTGTTACTACTCCGTAGTCCCATAGGATTGGTTGATCAGAGTCATACCCCAGTTTTGAGTATTTCCGGTGTAGTCTGTTTAGTATGATCTCAGAACCTTGAGTAATGCTGATGAGTATGTTACCACCCCATTTTTAGTAGGATGTCTCATTCTGAGCATTATACTGCCGTTATGCTGCCGGAATTTTCCCTAGGAGTTCGAGAGATACTAATTCCTTGTCCTACATTCTACAGTCTATAGTTGATGCTGACTCCGTCCCTGGTTTCGTTTCTCAGGATGTCATCAAGTTCTATTGTTCGTAGCCAGAACCATGGAGATGGTAGGGATGAGGATCCTCCCGACCCGCCTTCGTTGACAGAGTTCATGTTAGAAATGGAGAGGAACAAGCGTGAGTCTAACCGTTTGTTGGCACGTATCGAGGAGAACACCGCACATCGGTCCAATAAGTCTGTGACCATTCATGACTTCATTCGCTTGCACCCACCTACCTTTCATCATTCCATCGAGCCACTCGATGCAGATGACTGGCTCCGTAGCATCACTCATAAGCTGCGTTCCGCGAGCGTAGCTGAAGATGACAAGGTCACTTATGCCACATACCACCTGGAAGGTCCTGCTAGTCTTTGGTGGCAGAACTATGAGGCTATGCTTCCAGCTGGCCAGAATCCTACCTGGAGAGATTTCACTGAGGCTTTTCACGAGCATCACATTCCCCAGGCCCTCATTGATCGCAAGAGAGAAGAGTTCTGTAGTTTCACCCAGAATAAGATGGCTGTTGATGCTTACAGCAGAGAGTTCGAGAACCTTGCCCGCTATGCCACAGAAGAAGTGTCCACGGACGCCAAGAAGCAGGCTAGGTTCCGGAAGGGTCTCAACCCCAAGTTGCGACGTGATCTCCACCTACATCATTGTGATACATTCCAGGCTCTTGTGAACAAGGCCATTAATGCAGAGACAGCTCAGCTCACTTACGAGGAGTCTCGTAAGCACACCCGTGATTTGGGATCTTCCTCTGGCTCTAGTTCTCAGAAGCGCCGGATTTGGGTTCCAAACTCTGCTCTTCCTTCCGGTTATGCACCGAGGCCATCCCATGTGGTGCCTCCTCCAGCTCAGTCATATGTTTCACCCAGGCCTACTGGTAGACCGCTTGTTAGTGCGGGTCCATGTCCAACCTCAGGGACTTGCTTCACATGCAGGAAGCCAGGACACTATGCACGTGACTGTTCTCAGACTAGTTATGCTCCACCCCAGCCCGAGAAGACTGTTGGCTGTGTTAAGCCATCACGCAAGATGATCAGTGTCAAGTCAGCCCCCACTGAACGTGGATGTGTGCATCACGTCTCAGCTAAAGACGCTCATGATGATCCGAATGTCGTTCTTGGTACACTCCTTGTCAGTTGTCACCCAGCATCAGTTCTATTCGATACTGGAGCATCTCACTCCTTCATTTCTGAAAGCTATGCTAACTTGCACAACCTATCATTTTGTGATATGCCAACTCCGCTAGTCATCCAAACTCCTGGATCCAAATGGCAAACCTCTAGTGTAAGCCATGGTAACGAAATCCTTGTTGACAGATTTGTATTCCTTGCATCACTTGTAGCCCTCAACTCCTCAGATATTAACATCATCTTGGGTATGGACTGGATGACAGCTCATCATGCCAAGATTGATTGTTACACCAGATCTGTTCAGCTTACACACCCATCTGGCAAGATAGTCACTGTCTCCACTAGAGTTGCAAAGCGTCAGCTCTACTCTCTTAATGCCAGCCCTCTTCCAGACCTTGAAGATATCCCGGTAGTCCGTGATTTCCCGGATGTCTTTCCAGAGGAACTGCCAGGTGTTCCACCTGATAGAGATGTAGAGTTCGTCATAGATCTTATCCCAGGAACAACTCCAATCTCCAGGAGACCTTACAAGATGGCACCCTTAGAACTAGCCGAGCTTAAGAAACAACTTGATGAGTCCTTGCAAAAGGGTTTCATCCGTCCTAGTTCTTCTCCTTGGGCTTGCCCCGTCCTCTTCGTTAAGAAGAAGGATGGTACGGACCGGATGGTTGTAGATTATCGTCCCGTTAATTTGGTCATGATAAAGAACAAGTATCCGCTCCCCAGGATCAACGACCTGTATGATCAGCTCGCTGGATCCTCAGTCTTCTCCAAGATGGATTTAAGGTTAGGCTACCACCAAATCAAGATCAGAAACGGGGACATTCCCAAGACAGCTTTTGTCACTCGTTATGGCCAGTACGAGTACACCGTCATGTCCTTTGGCCTAACCAACGCCCCAGCCACATTCTCCCGCTTGATGAACTCGATCTTCATGGAGTACTTAGATAAGTTCGTCGTGGTTTACCTCGATGATATTCTTATTTACTCGAAGAACGAGGAAGAGCATGCCGAACATCTTAGACTTGTGTTAGAAAAACTCAGAGAGCACCGCCTTTATGCCAAGTTCTCCAAGTGTGAATTTTGGTTGCCAGAAGTGACCTACTTAGGCCACATAATCTCTGGTAAGGGCATTGCTGTCAATCCCGAGAGAGTTAAGGCCGTTCTTGATTGGACTCCACCTGAAACAGTCAAACAAGTTAGGAGTTTCCTTGGTCTAGCCAGCTATTGTCGCTGCTTTGTTGAAAACTTCTCCAAAGTAGCCAAACCCCTCACGGAACTTCTCAAGAAAGATAAAAAGTTTGAGTGGTCCCCACAGTGTGAATACAGTTTTCAGGAACTGAAAAGGCGCCTGACTTCTGCTCCCATACTTGTGCCACCGAATTTCACTAAAGATTTTATTATCTACTGCGATGCCTCACGACAGGGACTAGGTTGCATTCTTATGCAGGATCGTCATGTGATTGCCTATGCATCTCGACAGTTGCATCCACATGAGGAGAATTATCCTACACATGATCTAGAGCTTGCAGCCGTAGTCTATGCACTCAAGACCTGGCGACATTACCTTCTTGGTAAACGTTGCAAGATCTACACCGATCACCAGAGTCTCAAGTATATTTTCACCCAACCAGATTTGAACCTTAGGCAAAGACGTTGGTTGGAGTTGATCACAGATTATGATCTAGGAATTACCTACACCCCAGGCAAAGCCAATGTCATGGCTGATACTCTAAGCCGTAAATCCTATTGCAACAATCTCATGCTGCAGCAAGGCCAACCACTTCTCCATGAGGAATTCTGTAAGCTTAATCTTCACATTCTCCTCACGGATTCCTTTCTACCTTGGTGGCGAAACCTGATCTTGAAGATCGGATTGTCGCTGCTCAAAAGCAAGACACATGAATCTCTCGGATCAAGAGAAACATTAAGAAGGGAGTTGGTGGATGTTTCTCTATGGATGATTGTGGTGTTGTTTTCTTTGAGAATCGCTTGGTGGTTCCCAAGAATCAACATCTGCGACAATTGATTCTTAAGGAGGCGCATGAATCTCCTCTCACGATTCATCCCGGTAGTACTAAGATGTATCAGGACCTACGCCAGAGGTTCTGGTGGACTAGGATGAAGAGAGAAATCGCTGAGTTCATTGCTAAATGTGACGTTTGTCGTCGCGTTAAGGCAGAGCATCAAAGACCTGCTGGCACCCTTCAGCCTTTAGCTATTCCTGAATGGAAATGGGATAAAGTTGGTATGGACTTCATCACCGGCTTTCCCAGGACCAAGAGAGGGAATAATGCTATCTTCGTAGTCATTGATCGTCTTTCCAAAGTGGCTCACTTCCTACCTGTTCGAGAGAGTATCACTGCTAGTCAGCTCGCTGACTTATATATTTCTCGAATAGTATCACTCCATGGTGTTCCACTAGAGATCAATTCAGACCGTGGTAGTCTTTTCACTTCTCATTTCTGGGAGAGTTTCCAAACCTCCATGGGAACCCATCTTTCCTTCAGTACCGCTTTCCACCCTCAGTCGAGTGGTCAGGTGGAATGGGTTAACCAAATTCTCGAAGACATGCTTAGAGCTTGCGTTATCTCATTCGGTATGGATTAGGAGAAATGTCTTCCTTTTGCCGAGTTTGCTTATAACAATAGCTATCAATCCAGCCTCAAGAAAGCTCCTTTTGAGGTTCTCTATGGACGAAGATGTCGAACACCTTTGAACTGGTCAGAAACCGGTGAAAGACAATTCTTTGGGCCGGACATGATCCAGGAGGCAGAAGAGCAAGTTCGCATCATCCGTGAGAATTTGAAAACAGCCCAATCTCGTCAAAAGAGCCAGTACGATCGTAATCATAAGGATATGACTTATGAAATTGGCGACCAAGCTTACCTTCGGGTTACTCCTTTGAAGGGTACCCATCGTTTCGGTATCAAGGGCAAGTTGGCTCCTCGTTACATTGGTCCTTTTCGCATTCTCGCTAAACGAGGAGAGGTTGCCTACCAATTGGAACTACCCCCACATCTTTCTCGAGTTCATGATGTCTTCCACGTCTCTCAACTCAGGCGTTGCTTCTCGGATCCTATCCGCGGAGTGGACCACGAAATGCTTGATCTCCAAGATAACCTCACCTACCGAGAGTACCCGGTTCGCATTCTTGATCAAGCAAAGCGTGTTAACCGACGTCAGAACATCAAGTTTCTCAAAGTTTAGTGGTCTCATCATTCCGAGAGAGAAGCTACTTGGGAGTGAGAAGATCGTCTTCGACTGGAATACCCCGCTTTCTTTCCGTCAACCCCTGAATCTCGGGACGAGATTTTTTCAAGTGGGGGCGAGTTGTCACATCCCTAGTCTGGTATGACCTAGACTAGCTAGTCGTTTGTGCATCATGTTTATATTCCATTTAAATTTGAAATGAGGATTGGTGGAACCCTCAGAATCATCTCTGAAAATGACCCAAATAAAAATTTCTCCAAAAGGGTCCAAGAAAATGCTCATGTTGCTCTCTGAAAATATTGGGCAGAGATAAAAATCAAACCAATATTTTTAGGATCTCATAAGTATTTAATTTTGGCCATTTGGATTAAACCGATAAATATTTGCATTGGAAATATATTAGTTATATATATTAATATATGTCCAAAAATTATGCCACTTGTTGGGGAGCTCTGGAATAATGCCACTAGTTCCTTTAAAAATTGGCATAAGGAAATAAATTGATTTAGTATTATTACTAAATCAAAACATATGTCAGAATATTAGAAAAGAGACAAAAAGAGGAGAAACTTACCTGGGCCTCCTCCCTGTGCGGCCTGGCCGGCCCAGCAGCCAGCGCCGGCCCAGCCCACCTGGCCCCCTCCTCTGTCGTCTTCGTCCTCGATAGGGGGACGGGCGCGTGCCCGACGCGCGCGCGCTCCGCCGCGCCACGCCACCAGCCTCCCTGCCTGCCTGCCCTCTCCCCTCCTCTTCTGGATGCCCCGGAGACGCCACGCAGCCACCCCGACCTCTCTCGCACTCTCCCTCGCCCTCCTCCTCTCCCCCTGCTCTCCCCCTCGCACACCCGAGCGCCATCACCGCCGCCGCTCGCCGTTGCCACGGCCACCGGCCTCCCCTCGCCCTTCGCCCGAGCCTAGAAGCTCCGCCTCGTCGTCCGCATCGTCCTCGACGAGCCAAGTGACCAGGGACGCGCCCCATCGCCGACACCGTCGTCTTCTTCATCGCCGGCCGCCGTGGATCCCCATCGCCGCCTCGCCGTCTCCAGTGCGTCCTCGAGCCCGCTTCGACGCCGCTGCAACCGCGGTGAGCTCCGCCACCGTTTCCCCCTCTCCGCTTAGTCACCCGCACGCCGTAGCCCTTTCTCCACCATGGCCAAACCTCCGCCGCCGCCGAGCTCACTGTCGACGCAGCTTCGGTGACCATTTGGTCACCCCGGCGAGTCCAACACACTCGTAAGGCCCCGTAGAGCATCCCTAGCGCTTTGCTTCGCTCGTCTTCGAGCTCCAAACGTGTTTTCGTGCACGACCGAACTCCGGCGGCCGCAGCCGAGCTCGCCGCCGTCGACTCCGGCCACCCCAGGCCCAGCCACGGCCATCGGCCGACGCGCCATCGAGCTGGTTTTCCAACGCACCTAGCCGCGCATCATTTGGAGCACCACAGAGGAAACCCGGAGCACAAGTACGCCGCGGACCTCGCCGGCGACTAACCGCCGGCGGGTTTGACTTGTTTGACCTGGGGTTTGACCCCCCAGGGTCACTGACGCGTGGGCCATGCCCCTGTTTAGTTTAGGTATTAGTTTAGTTAGCACTAATTAACTCAGTTAATTAGTTGTCTCACTGACAGTGGGCCCTAGCGCCACTAACCTTTTTAATTAGGATTAAACTAACCCTGTTTAACCCCCTGTCACTGACGTGTGGACCCCACACGTCAGGTTTGACCCCAGTCAGCCGCAGTTGACCGCTGACATCGTGCTGACGTCATGCTGGCGCAATATATATTTTCTGGAATTAAAATAATTCAGGAAATTCCAGAAATTGATTTAAACTTCAAAAATTCATATCAATTCAACCGTAGCTCAGATTGAAATAAATTATATATGAAAAATTATCAGAAAAATGCAATCTTTCCATCTGTACTAGTTTCATGCATGACAAACCAACTTATACATGCTGAATATGGGAAAACACATTATGGCATATATAAGAGCCTACTTTGGAAGTGCATTTGAGCTTATGGTTCAAATGGACTTCAAACCAAATGAGTACTAGTTGCATTAGCCCAAACAGCATCACATCTTCATGCCATGTTCATGCATCATATTGTTGCATATGTTTGTTTATTGATTGCCGACACTGTTCCTTCTCGATAGGTCTTGCTCCGGAGACGTTCCAGAGTACCTGTCTGTGAAGTAGTGCCTCCCTTGTTGATTTACCAGGCAAGCAAACCCCCTTGTTCATTTTGATAAAACCCTACTCTCTTGCTCCTGCTCTCAGTTATTGCATTAGGACAACAACGATTCATCTTCTACTTTGTGCTGCGGTAGTTGAACCCATTCCTCTGCATGACCTGTCATTGCCACAGTAAATAGTTGAAACCCACTAGCATGTGTAGGAGTTGATTGAAGCCACTGTTGTGTTCCTACCATGCTATGCCTGCTATTGCTTAGAGTTGTGTCAGGTCTGATTCATTGGGAATGAATTGGAGTGTTACGATATGTTCTGGTGCTGAGAGTTAAGTGTGTGAACACGCTTTGGTAAAGGTAGCGGTGAGAGGCCATGTAGGAGTACATGGTGGGTTGTCTCACTGGAACCGTCCTTAAGCCCTGAGTTCTATGTATGTTGTCCAATGACTCGATACTACCACACATTGGGCTCCGGGCGCTCCAAGCCCTCTCGACTTATTAACCGACTTGATCTCTGTCCAGGAGTCGCATCTAGTTTCTGGTGTTTGTAGGTAGTGCTATTTTTCTACCGAGTGGCACCCGGCAGGGTGGGCTTGGGACAGACTAGGCACAGGTGGCACGATGTACCAAGTGGCACCCGGATGGTGGGCTTGGGAACCCTGCTCACATCGTTTGGGGCCGTGAGCGATACCCCGGCCAGATCTCCTTGCGGATGGAACCCGAATAGGCGATAAACCTGGACTAGAGTCTTGTGTGGTTAGTCAGGTCGTGGCCGACACCCTCGCCAGGCTTCCGCTTGAAGGTTGCCGAGATACATAACGTGTACATGGCGGTAAGTGGCGAGAGCGTGTGTGAAGAAGTACACCCCTGCAGGGTTAACATGATCTATTCGAATAGCCGGGTCCGCGGTTATGGACTTCTTGGATGCTTACGTGGTACATAGACAACTTGAAGTGGATACTCTAAAATGCTCAAGACAAGTGTGAGTGCTATGGATGGCCTTCTCGTAAGGAGACGGGGATGAATCCATAGTAGTGTATTGTGTGGTGATTAGTGGACTCGTGTGCGGCGTATCACCTCAAAGAAGTTCTGGTAGTCGTAGAACAGGATAGCCACAGAGTCAAAGCTGGCTTGCTGCAACTAAACCCCACATTACCCCGTTGATACAAATGCATGTATGATAGGAACTGATGTAAGTCTTGCTGAGTACCTTTGTACTCATGTTGCTCTATTTATGTTTTTGCAGTGGAGACTTCGGTCTTACTAGTGTTCTCATGGACTTCGACAAGTAGCTTGTACCTCAGCTACGATCTTGATCGGACGTTGTAGATAGTCAGGCTTTCAGCCTTTTTTTCATTTATAGATGTCTGTACTCAGACATGTAATGCTTCCGTTTGTTGCTTGATTGCTCTGAATGTTGGGTCATGTGACCCCTGTTTGTAATTAATGCTATGATGGCTCTTCTGAGCCTTTATCTATATGAGTTGTTGAGTTATGCTGTGATGCCATGTTGTACAGCACATACTTGCATGTTATGCGTACGTGTAATGTGTATTGCTATGTGTGGGATCTGACTATCTAGTTGTTTATCCTTAGTAGTCTTTCTTACCGGGAAATGTCTCCTAGTGCTTCCACTGAGCCCTGGTAGCTTGCTACTGCTCCGAAACACTTAGGCTGGCCGGCATGTGTCCTTCTTCGTTCCTGTGTCTGTCCCTTCGGGGAAATGTCACGCGATGAATACCGGAGTCCTGTTAGCCCGCTACAGCCCGGTTCACCGGAGTCCTGTTAGCCCAGTGCTACAGCCTGGATTCACTCGCTGATAACCGACACGTTCGATGCTGGGTCATGGATGCCTGTCCCTGTAAGTTAGTGCCACTTTGGGTTTACGACTAGCCATGCCAGCCTGGGCTCCTTATCATATGGATGCTAGCGACACTGTCATATACGTGTGCCAAAAGGCGCAAACGGTCCCGGGCAAAGGTAAGGCGACACCCGTGGGGATACCGTGCGTGAGGCCGCAAAGTGATATGAGGTGTTACATGCTAGATCGATGTGGCATTGAGTCGGGGTCCTGACAACATCATAGTACAACATATAGCTAGTTCACCTTCGTAAGCACAATATTAGAACAATATATTCATTTCCCTAATCGACTGATGCATGATCAACCAAATTCGTCTTCTCCACCTCTGTTTTTAGGTCAGTAATAACCTGTTTTGCACTAACCAACTGGGAAAGTGTCTCCTCCTTCACAGACACCATCTTAGCAAAGTCTAATTTAAAAGAACTGAGCTCAATCTCTATCTTCCTATTTTTCCCCGCATCTGGAAATATTCTTCAGCGTTGATAACATTTTCTCTAAGCCTATTTTTGATCTCTTCCTCATACATGCTCCAGCGCTTTGCTAGGCACATCTTCAAATACTATGGCCACTCTTGATCAGCCCACTCCAGGTAAAAACACTTCCGTTCATCCTATAATATTTAAAACTAAATCAGTTACAATTGTAGGGAAAATTTGTTTCTAGCAACATAGAAAATTACCACATACATATTTTGAAAAACTGAAGAAACACGTTAAGTATGACATATCTTCTCAAAAAGATCAATGTGCAAATGAATTAATTCTACTGAGATAACAACCAAATTCAGGAACATCACTAGCTATAATTAACCGCAACAACGCTACAAGTTCTTAGTCATGTACTATAAATATAAAATTGACCATTTTACGAGGAAGCCAAATATAACTGCAACAGCACAATGACAGTGTTTGGATGACATCAATTTAATACTAACAGGTATGTACATGTAAAAATTTAATAACATAGAACTAACAGAACTTATCTCGTCCACTATGTAGGCCAAAAACGGTGTCAAATCAATTGTTGCTACATTTAGCACCGATACCCTGCATTGCCGAGCCAATGACAGAGGAAAAATTCGGGAAACCGGACTCCGAAATACCTACTAGCTCTGATGCCAGTTCCTTCGTGCCACAAAGATTTGGTATTTTACTGCTTGGCTGCTTGGATGTGTGGAGCAAAGTTGGTTGCACAAACTGCTGAAGCGGCGCCAAATGATTTTCTCACGGAACCGCTGATGAGATGGCAACATTTTCAGATACTAGGTAGAAACTATTACAGTGTCTTAATCACTTCAAGAATAACATAACACAGTGATAGTGTCTGAATCACATCTAACAAATGATTTGTAACAACGAATGTGGGGCTAACCTTCTCTACACATTCCAGAAACTTCCTCCCACTATCCATTGATTCAAAAGCAACTAATTTCACGCATGGATATTGATGGTGACAATGAGAAGACATATCTTCTGCTACCCCGCTCCATTTCTTGCAAGTGATGGTCCTAGAGAGCTACAAGAGGAAGAAATGGCTCAAGTCGGTCGCCGAGTTAAAATCCTTTATTCCAAATAATAACCCTAAGCCTAGGGGACAAGAGAGTGGAGAGAGGCATACCCGGCTGGTGACAGAGTTGTCGTCGGAGGGGGCAACCACTTGAGATGTCATTGAAGAAGACCATTGCATCCACGACGGTCCGATGCGAGACGACGATAGTGAGGAAGCAAGCGAGGAAGCGGCTATAGCTTAGGAAGGAATGAAGGAAGGAAGGAGCAAATAGGGAAAATGTGGCTTGTGGTCGGGGAGAAAAGGGGTTGGAAGGTGGTAGAGTTAGATATTTCGATGGTAGGAAAAAAATTCAAAAGGTGGAGGGAAACTTGGCGCACAGTGCAATCGGACACCATTCACTTTGAAAAAATGTGTGCATCGCAAACAATTCTTGTACTTTAGATGCATGCATTAAGTTTGAGCATTCAAATTTTGGTCAAAATTTCCCTGGGTAGAGTCCTCATCCATGTCATTTCATAATTAACATCACTTGCTAATTTGGGTACACAAAAGAGCCTACAACACACATACCAAACTTTCTAAATCGAGTAATTTTAGTAATTAAATAGAGCCAGTTGACCTAAACATTGCTCTAACAAAAGACCAGTGTTATAAACAAAAGCTAAGTACACATAATTTTAACAAAGCCACCAACGCGCCACCCTATGCACCACCGGTGTAAGATGAGATGTCGATGACTTGTCCTGGCAACATGCCACCATTGGTGGACTCTGCATCCCCCAGGCTGAAGTCGTCCATGTCGTCGACCTCGTCCTTGTCCTTGGCGCTATCCTCAATGTTGCAGTACTCATAGTAGTGGCGGTGCTAGAGCTCGCACTAGTTCTCCATTGTCGATTACTCGACAGATAGGCGCTTCTCTATCTCCTCCTTAGCACACGCAACTCCTCCTCCCGGAGCTCCTCGATCTCTGCCGCCTCCTGCATCTCCAACTTCCACCTGGTGATCTAATGAGGAAGTAGGTGCTCCAAGGCCTCCGCCGCCTCTTCAAATGTGGGTGCATACTGGATTCCATGGAGGCCTGGAATATCTTGGCATGGGCATCCTCGATCTTGGCGTGGATGGCCTCGACCCGGACCAGGACGACCTCTGTGACAGCTGCTCGAGCGCTCTCGCCGTTTGCAGCCGCCGTCTCGGCTGCTGCAACTGCCCTGTTGGTTGTCGTAGACGCCCACTCAGCGGATGTGGACGCGCTCTCAGAGGAGGCGGAGGCGGCGACCGTACAGGCCCTCACGAAGCATCTCCATGGTGTCATTCTTTGTTAGGAGGGTTTGGAGATTGGGGATCAGGAATTCTTGGATTCGGGGGTGACCGCCACAGGAGCAGACGAAGTCGGCAAAGCTTATGAAGGAAGACATAAATAGACCCATGAATTTTCATCACAAATGGTTCCTATAACCAACTGTGTGTGATGTAGTTGATTTTTTGTATTAGTTGTGAAAGATGAATTTGGAGTACAGTGGCAACAGATGGTTTTTTAAATGTACAAGAAATTTTTGTACCGTTAACATGCACTAATACAATTGTCATGTTAAAATTTGGAAATTTTCAGGGTTCATTTGACCTTTATAAGACATTAAGTGAGTTTCTAGCCATTTAATCGTAGTAATTCAAATTTGAACTACATGTACATGCAACAACAAACCATCATGGGTTGGAAAATCATATTTGTGTCCTTATGTGCAAGTTAATGCCATGTGCAGTAAATTCCATTAAATTTTCAAACATATTGGTGTCGCGGCTTGGACGCAAACATTGAGCACCATGGCTTTAAATGCCAAAATGATTAGAAATACATGAAGCCTTGCTTGATGTAATGGCATGTCACCAGGATGTTGTGGTAAAAATATTGGCATGTTTGACAAAAGTTTGGACACACACCTTTCACAAACCATAGCATCTCATGAGAAGACTCCTGGTTCCGAGAGGGAACAATGCATGTTTGATGATGAACCGGTGGCTGCTTCCTCATATGGTATTGAATAAAATTCTACCATTAACATGCACTAATACAACTTATGCTAAAATTTGAAAATTTCCATGGGTCATTTGACCTTTTTAAGATATTTAAGTGAGTCTATAGCCATTTAATGGCTATAATTCAAATTTGAACTACATGTACATGCAACAGCAACCATCATTGGTTGGAAAATCATATTTGTGTTCTTGTGTCCAAGTTAATGCCCTGTGCGGTCTAAAAACCTTATAGATGTCATGCAATACTAGGGAAAACCTTGTAGACAGAATATTACCAGCAGTGTTGTTTAAAAAAGGCGCTACTGCTACTTAGCAGTAGCGTGCTACCACAAACCGCGCTACTGATATCCTCATAGCAGTAGCGCGTCAGGAGGAAATTGCGGTACTACTACAATTGCCACGGCCTTGCCGCCAGACTAGGTATAGTAGTAGCGCCTCTTTCCTAAATGCGCTACTACTATGTCTTGATAACACACAAGTATAGGGGATCGCAACGTTTTCGAGGGTAGAGTATTCAACCCAAATTTATAGATTCGACACAAGGGGAGCCAAAGAATATTTGCTAGTATTAGCAGCTGAGTTGTCAATTCAGTCACACCTGGAGATTAATTATCTGCAGCAAAGTGATCAATAGCACAATAATATGATAGTTTTGATAGTAGTAGCAATAGCAATAGTAACGGTAATAGTGATAGAAGTGATTTTTTAGCAAGTGCAACAGTAACAATAGCAGTAGTAACTTAGCAAGATCAATATGTAGGAAAATCGTAGGCATTGGATCGACAATTTGTTGGATGATATTCATCATGTAACAGTCATAACCTAGGGCGATACGGCACTAGCTCCAGTTCATAAATATAATGTAGGCATGTATTCCGTAAGTAGTCATACGTGCTTATGGAAAGAACTTGCATGACATATTTTGTCCTACCCTCCAGTGGCAGCGGGGTCCTATTGGAAACTAAGGGATATTAAGGCCTCCTTTTAATAGAGAACCGGAACAAAGCATTACACACGATGAATACATGCACTCCTCAAACTACGGTCATCACCGGGAAGTGTCCTGACTATTGTCACTCCAGGGTTGCCGGATCATAACACGTAGTAGGTGACTATAACTTGCAATATCGGATCTAGAACATAGATATAATGGTGATAACATAAACGGTTCAGATCTGAAATAATGGCACCCGGGCCCAAAGTGACAAGCATTAAGCATAGCAAAGTCATAGCAACATCAATCTCAGAACATAGTGGATACTAGAGATCAAGCCCTAACAAAACTAACTCAATTACATGATGAATCTCATCCAACTCCTCACCGACCAGCGAGCCTATGAAGGAATTACTCACTCCCGGTGGAGAGCATCATGGAATTGGCGATGGAGGAGGGTTAGTGATGATGAAGATCGAAGATCCCCCTCTTCGGAGCCACAAACTGTCTCCAGATCTGGCCTCCCGATGAAGAACAGGAGGTGATGGCGGCTCCGTCTCGAGAAAACATGATAATTCTTCCTCCTTGATTTTTTCAAGAAAAATAGGATTTCATAGCGTCGGTTTTAGGGTCTGTGGGGCCACCAGGTGGGGACAACCCACCTGGGCACGCCTGCAGGTGTGCCATGGTGTGTTGTTCCCACCCAGGTGCCCCCCTCTGGTGGTTCTTGGCTCCAGAAATTCTCTTTATTGTATAAAAATTCGTCACAAAGTTTCATTCCAATCCGAGAACATTTATTTCTACACAAAAAACAACACCATGGTAGTTCTGCTGAAAATAGCGTCAGTCCGGGTTAGTTTCATTCAAATCATGCAAATTAGAGTCCAAAACAAGAGGAAAAGCATTAGGAAAAGTATATACGATAGAGACTTATCAACCCCCCCCCCCAAGCTTAAACATTTTCTTGTTCTCAAGCAATTCAGTTGATAAACTGAAAGTGAAAAAGAAAAACTTTTACAAACTCTTTCGCTCTTGTTTGCATAAATAAGCTTAAACAACACCCAAGTTTTTAGCCTAGATTGTAACTAACCATGTCAACAATAACTATTAAAAATAATATTAACTCATATCAATGACATAATCAGCTAGCGAGCAATAATAAGATATCTCAAACAACAACACATTGTCAAAACAACCATGATATAATATGACATTATTGGTATCTTGCTAGCCCTTTCTGAGACCGCAAAACATAAATGCAGAGCACCTCCAAAGTTCAAGCAGCGACTAAACATTGTAATTCATGGTAGAAAGATCCAGTCATGATGCACCCAACATTAGATACACACAATGCATGAGCATGAAATCAATACTCTCACATTCTGGCGCTTATTTGAGAGGGTGATGACACAACATAAAAGTAAATAGATAGTCCCTTCGTACAGGAAGCAGTGATTTGTAGAGGTGCCAGACCTCAAGTTTTTAAAACAGAGGTAAATAAAATTTTGAGAGGTGCACCCTTCTCGTTTACTTCACGGCCATCAGTTATCAATATCTTCCATGCTAAACACATTAGTGGCGGTTCCCAAGTGATAAACTAAAGGTTATGACTCCGTAGGAGTTTTTGTTTGATTATTTGTAAGCTCTTTTCTTTTTGCAATTCGGAAACGGGAATCCCTATTACCGCCCCTTTCTCGTGCAATGACGAGTGACTAAACAATCATCTTGAGATTAACCCGCTTAGCATGTAAGATAGCGACTACCTCCTATCATTCTATGAACAATCCAGGCACACAAAAGGATATTTATTTGAAGTTTTTAGAGGTGGCACATGCAAATTTACTTAGGACGGCAGGGTAATACCGCATATAGGTAGGTATGGTGGACTCATCTGGAATAACTTGGGTTCAAGATTTTTGATGCACAAGCAGAATTCCCGCTTAGTACAGGCAAAGGCTATCAAATGTGTTGAGAAGCGGCCAGCTAGAGAGCAACAACAGTCATGAACATGCATTATGCATAAGTAACATTGGATACTAGCATGAGTAGGATATGAACACCATGAACATTAATATCATCGAGGCTATGTCGGTTTTCATTCAACTACATGCATGAACATGTGCCAAGTCAAGCCACTAGAACATTCAGAGGATACCATATCATCATACTACATCACAATCATTTTAATGCAATGTTCACATCCAAGATAAATCATTATCCACTCCTGCTACTTATGCATGGCATGAGAAACTATAATCTATAATTGTCATTGCAAACATGTTTGATCATAATAGGCTGAATTATGGATACTAGGTTAAACATATTTACAAAAACGAAACAAGTCGAGTTCATATCCGTTTCTCTCTATCACGGCCAGTTCATCAAATATCGTCATTATTGCCTTTCACTTGCACGACGAAACGATATGAAAATAATAGTAGTGCAAGAGTGTCGTGGACTAAGCTAGAATCTGCAAACATTTTATTCAAAAGGGGAAGACAAAGTAAAATGGGCTTTCTATTAGATCAACAATAATGCATATGATAGCCACTCAACATTTTCATCATGGTCTTCTCCTCGGTATGACTCAATAAAAAGAAAGAAATTTAGAGAAACACACTGAAATATTTTTGGAGTTTTTGGTTTCTTGAAACAAAGCAAATAAAAAGGGAAAAACAAAAACAAGACAAACTATTTACACGGGAAAGCTCAAAAGAAGCGGGTAATATATTTTTGGATTTTCTCAAAGTTTTTCAAACACACAAGAAGTGAGAAAATAAATTTAGCATGGATAATACAATGAAAGAGTGTGAACACCGACAACTAGAATGAAATGTGTGAACATGAATGTAATGTTAGTGGAAATATGTACTCCCCCAAGCTTAGGCTTTTGGCCTAAGTTGGTCTAGGGCCACTCGAAGAAACCATGGGGTCCGATGATGAAATGCTGAGGAGCTGGCAGCTGAGGATCCCACTACTGAGGCTCCGCCAGTGCTGCAGCTAGGTTGTTCCGGTAGGCGACGATGTCCTCAGGCAAAATCCCGTATCCGCCCCCGGCAATAGGATCAGACAAAGCAGGTGCAAGAAATGGGATAATATCATGAGTGTTCACACTGAAAACCAGGTTATAAGGAATAGGAATGTTAGGGTAATCTCCAGAAATAAACTAGTGGTGGTCCACAGCCTGGCGATCTAAATAAACCTTAGGTAAAGGATAATCATGCTAGCGTATCTGAACATTAAAGTGGGTCTCCAAGAGAGTGGCGTAAATACCACCATTATATTTTTCCCTTGGATCCGTTAAAGTGGAGGCGACGTGCCACAATAGCTCCCAAGCTATAAGTGTTCTCACCGTGAAGTGCGCAACGTATAATAGCAAAGTCTGGAGCACTGAATGCACCTACTTTCTCTCTAGCAAGCAAACACTTTGCAATGAATAAAGCAAAACAACGCACATCGGGAAATTGTATGCTAGTGGCAGTGACACTTGACACCCCTCTGTCATCCCCCACAGTCAGAGTGCGATAAAAACCATCAAACTCCGCGGGCCTAGGCTCAACTAAACTCCCGTCAGAAGGGATCATGCATATATCACAAAATTCAGTAAATGGTATCTAACGGGTTTCAGCATATAAATTAAACTGCACCTCAGGGGGATTATTCCTAGGACGAAAACGAAAACTTTGCACAAAGGAATTTGTGAGGAGATGATAATGTTCACATTCAACTGCGATGAAGTCGGTGAGGCCGACATTAGCAGCATATTGTGCAAACTCCTAAAGGATTCCGGCCCCTTCCATGAACGGGTTATCCGGCCATTTGCACGGCCGTACCTCCGCCATTCTCCGGGTAGGGAGATCACTGTCAAATGACTCCCCAATGACTCCCTTGGAGTTCTTCCTAGAAGCAAACTTCCTAAAGATACTCATCTTTTTCCTATGAACAAAATTTTGAAATGTTTAGTCCACAAAATTTTTCTCAACAAAACTTCACAAGATTGAAAACAACCACTCATAGGGATGCATAGAAGCCATATAAAGCATTCAAACTACTTAGGACTCTACGAATTCAACATGCAAGCTCATCTACAATAGCACCAAGAGTAGCTAATTATTCAAAATGTAAACCACTAAAGCAAAAACTAATTGGACAAACACAGGAGTCACGTACCAAGCAACAATCCCTCGAAATAGTTTCGGAAACGGAGCTTCGAGCAAAGTGATCGAAATCCGCGGGTTTGAGAGCAAGAACACGAGAGAGAGAGAGAGAGAGAGCAATGTTAATTTTTTCTGGAGGTAGGTAGTGATGTGGGATGAAGAGGTAAGCGAGGGGGCCTACGTGGGGACCACAACCCACCAGGGTGCGCCTAGGTGGGTTGTGCCCACCTGGTGCACCTCCCTATGATGTTATTTGCACAAAAAATTCTTAAATATTCAGAAAAAAATCATATTAATTTTTCAGAGCATTCTGAGAACTTTTATTTTCGGTTCATTTTTTATTGCACGGGAAATTCAGAAAATAGACAAAACATGGCATTTTATTTTATTTAACTAATAAAAACATAAAACAAAAGGTAGGGACATAGGGTAGTGCTCACTAAATTCATCAACCTCATACCTCTCAAAAATGATCCATTAATTAGGTTGATCAAGTCTTATTAACAACCACTTTCGATTAGCATGAAACCGAAGAACTTTCGTAAATCACCAAGTTACCTCAACAAGGATATGAATGTCCCCAACAATAATCATTTCATATTTCTTTTTACAGTAAGTAGAGGTAGTTGAAAACTTCCAATAGTGATTGTCAGAGATTTTCCAAAAACATTAATACCATTCACTTGGAATTGTTTCTTCGGAAAGTGCATCGTATGCTCATTACCATTGATATGAAAAGTGACCTTGCTTTTATTGCAATCAATAATAGACCCTACAGTATTCTAGAAGGGTCTACCAAGGATAATCGACATGTTGTCGTCCTTGGGCATCTCAAGTATAACAAAGTCAGTCAAAATAGTAACATTAGCAACAACAACGAGCACATCCTCACAAATACCGATAGGTATGACAGTTGATTTGTCAGCCATTTGCAAAGATATTTCAGTAGATGTGAGTTTATTCAAATCAAGTCTTTTACATAAAGAGAAAGGCATAACACTAACCAGCTCCTAAATCACATAAAGCTATTTTCACATAACTTCGTGTAATGGAGCAGGGTATAGTTGGTATTCCCGAATCTCAAAGTTTTTTAGGTACTCCAACTTTAAAAGTATAATTAGAAAGCATGGTGGAGATTTCAGCTTCTGGTATTTTTCTTTTATTGGTGATGATGTCTTTCATGTACTTTGCATAAGGAGACATTTTTAAGATGGCAGTCAAGCGAGTACGAAAAAAGACTGGCCTCAGCATTTCAGCAAAGTATTCAAAATTTTCATCATCTTTCTTTTTATTTGACTTAGGTGGAAAGGGCATAGGTTTTTGAAACCCATGGTTATCTTTCCTTACCGGTTTCCTAGCAATAAAGTCTCTTTTATCATATCTTTTATTCTTGGGTTATGGGTTATCAAGATCAACTGCTGGTTCTATCTCAACATCATTGTCCGGTTCTTTATTATTTGTTTGAGTATTTTCATGAACCTCATTAGTATCTTTTTCATTATCTGAAGGTGAGTGTTCATTACCAGATTGGTTTTAGCATCAGAGATGGAAACTTCATTATCATTATCAGGAGGTTTTTCTACTTTTGGTTCACTAGAGGCATGCAAAGTCCTATCATTTTTCTTTTTCTTTTTATTTTTAGAAGGACTAGGTGCATTAGTGTTAATTCTTTGGGAATCTTGTTCAATGCTCTTTGGGTGTCCCTCAGGACAAAGTGTTTCCCGAGTCACCTTACCTCCTCTAGTGGCTACTCTAACAGAAAAGTCATTTATATTGTTGTTCATTTCATCTAACAACTCTCTTTGAGATTTATCAACTTGTTCTAATTGAGTTTGAACCATAGAAGCATGCTTCCCTACACCTCTAACATCATTTGAGATTCTAAATAACAAGTCACTCAAGCGAGAAATCATATTAGAATTGTATTTCAGTTGTTTCATAATGTTTGCATTGAAGTGATCTTGCTTTCTAATGTAGTTTTCAAACTCATAACGGCATTGGCTAGGGTGCATATTGTGAGGATTATCATTATAACTGAATTTCATTAGAGAATTTACCTCTACCACCTTGGGTGGTGGTGGTGTATCAAACCCATGTATTTCTTCGATAGGAGGTAAATTTTTTACATCCTCAGCTTTAATACCCTTTTCCTTCATGGATTTCTTTGCCTCTTGCATATCTTCAGGACTGAGGTATAAAATACCCCTCTTCTTCGGAGTGGATTTAAGCGTGGTTCGGGAAGAGTAAAATCATCATAATTTTTCAATATGTTATTCAATAATTCTTGAACTTCCCCAATAGTTCGTTCCCTGAAAACACAACCAACACAGCTATCTAGGAAATCCATAGAAGCATCAGTTAGTCCATTATAGAAAATATCAAGTATTTCATTTTTCTTACGAGGGTGATCAGGCAAAGCATTAAGCGATTGGAGAAGCCTCCCCCAAGCTTGTGGAAGACACTCTTCTTCAATTTCCACAAAGTTAAATATTTCCTATAAGGCAGCTTGTTTCTTATGAGCAGGAAAATATTTTCTAGAGAAGTAATAAATCATATCCTGGGGACTACGCACACAACCAGGAGCAAGAGTATTGTACCAAGTTTTAGCATCACCCTTTAATGAGAATGGAAATAATTTGAGAATATAATAATAGAGAACTTTCTCATCTTGAGCAAAAAGGGTGGCTATATCATTCAACTTAGTAAGATGTGCCACAATAGTTTCAGTGTCATAACCATGGAAAGGATCAGATTCAACCAAAGTAATCAACTCTGGGTTAATTTTATCATTATCATCAACAAATATAGGTGAAGTAGCAAACTGAGGATCACAATTCGTTTTATCATTCAGAGTCCTTTCTTTATACTTGCATAATAATTTTTCTAGATCATCTCTATCCTTACAAGCAAGAATGTCTCTAGTTGTTTCCTCATTCATAACATAACCTTCTGGTACCTTAGGCCTTCATATCTAGGAGGGCTAGTTCTAACAGGTGTTTCAAGATTTCCAGTTTCAAGCTCTTCATCAGTTACAACAATTTCATCAGTTTTTGCATTCTCAAAAGCTTTAGTTCTAACAATTTGTTCATCAAGAAATTCACCCAGTGGCACATTATCATCAAACAAGGTACTAGCATCATCATAGATATCACTCATAGCAGAAGTAGCATCATCAATAACTTGCGACATAACAGGATTAATAGCATGTGGTTGTGTTGCAAGTTTACTTGTAACAGAAGGTGAATCTAAAGCGGAGCTGGATGGCAGTTCCTTACCTCCCCTCGTCTTAGAGGAAAAAAAATCTTAGTCTTAGCATCCTTCAGATTCTTCATAGTGATAAATTGATAATAATCCCAAGTGACTCAGCAAATATAGCTATCCTCCCCGGCAACAGCGCCAGAAAAAGGTCTTGATAACCCACAAGTATAAGGGGTCGCAATAGTTTTCAAGGGTAGAGTATTGAACCCAAATTTATAGATTTGACACAATGGGAGGCAAAGAATATTTGCAAGTATTATAAACTGAGTTGTCAATTCAGTCACACCTGGAGATTAATTATCTGCAGCAAAGTGATCACTAGCACAATAAGATGATAGTTTTGATAGTAGTAGCAATAGCAATAGTAATAGTAACCGTGATAGAAGTGATTTTGTAGCAAGTGCAACAGTAACAATAGCCATAGTAACTTAGCAAGATCAATATGTAGGAAAATCGTAGGCATTGGATCGGCAATTTGTTGGATGATATTCATCATGTAACAGTCATAACCTAGGGCGATACGGCTCTAGCTCTAGTTCATAAATATAATGTAGGCATGTATTCCGTAAATAGTCATACGTGCTTATTTAAAGAACTTGCATGACATCTTTTGTCCTACCCTCCCGTGGCAGCAGGGTCCTATTGGAAACCAAGGGATATTAAGGCCTCCTTTTAATAGAGAACCGGAACAAAGCATTAACACACGGTGAATACATGAACTCCTCAAACTATGGTCATCACCGGGAAGTGTCCCGACTATTGTAACTCCGGGGTTGCCGGATCATAACACGTAGTAGGTGACTATAACTTGCAAGATCAGATCTAGAACATAGATATAATGGTGATAACATAAACGGTTCAGATCTAAAATCCTGGCACCCGGGCCCAAAGTGACAAGCATTAAGCATAGCAAAGTCATAGCAACATCAATCTCAGAACATAGTGGATACTAGGGATCAAGCCCTAACAAAACTAACTTGATTACATGACGAATCTGATCCAACTCCTCATCGACCAGCGAGCCTATGACGGAAATACTCACTCCCGGTGGAGAGCATCATAGAATTGGCGATGGAGGAGAGTTGGTGATGACGAAGATCGAAGATCCCCCTCCCCGGAGCCCCAAATGGACTCCAAATCTGGCCTCCCGAGGAACAATAGGAGGTGACGACGGCTCCGTCTCATGAAAACGTGACAATTCTTCCTCTCTGTTTTTCTAGGAAAAAAGATTTTATAGCATCGGTTTTAGGGTTTGCGGGGCCACCAAGTGGGGACAACCCACCTGGGCAAGCCTGGGGGTAGGCGCGCCCTGGTGGGTTGTGCCCATCGAGGTGCCCCCCTCCAGTGGTTCTTGGCTCTAGAAATTCTCTTTTATTGTATAAAAATTCCTCGCAAAGTTTCATTCCAATCCGAGAACTTTTATTTTTGCACAAAAAACAGCACCATGGTAGTTCTGCTGAAAACAGCGCCAGTCTAGGTTAGTTTCATTCAAATCATGCAAATTAGAGTCCAAAACAAGAGTAAAAGCATTAGAAAAAGTAGATACGACGGAGATGTATCACCATGTCGTTAGCAGTAGCACTTTATCCTAACGCACGCTACTGCTAAAGCCATTGTCGGTGTTAAAATCGACGGATCTCGGGTAGGGGGTCCCGAACTGTGCGTCTAAGGTCGATGGTAACATGAGACAGGGGACACAATGTTTTACCTAGGTTCGGTCCCTCTCTATGGAGGTAATACCCTACGTCCTGCTTGATTGATCTTGACGAATATGAGTATTAGAAGAGTTGATCTACCACGAGATCGTAATGGCTAAACCCTAGAGGCCTAGCTTGTATGGTTATGATAATGTATCTCCTCCGGACTAAGTCCTCCGGTTTATATAGACACCGGGAGGATCTAGGGTTACACAAGGTCGGTTACAATGAAAGGAATCTACATATTTGGTCGCCAAGCTTGCGTTCCACGCCAAGGAGAGTCCCATCTGGACATGGGTGTAGTCTTTAGTCTTCGTATCTTCACAGCCCATCAATCCGGCCCATGGCTAACAGGCCGGACGCCCGAGGACCCCTTAGTCCAGGACTCCCTCAGTAGCCCCTGAACCTGGCTTCAATGACAACGTATCCGGTGCGTAGATCTATCTTCGGCATTGCAAGGCGGATTCCTCCCTCCGAACTCCAAGATAGTCTTCAGACGTATTTGAACGTGTCCAGACCTATAACACAACACCACACACAACCGTAGAGAGAATATAATATTCCACGAGCCCCATCTGTTGACAACTTTTTTACAACATGACATCATGTCTGCCCGGTCACTATATCGAACCGTTTTGTGTGCCATCCCGTGTTTCAAGATGTGATTTCCATTGGCACGTCTTATCAAAGCAGCGATTGTGTCCCCTTATTGTGGGATCCTCATCAATACGGGCGTGGGTAACCTAAACGTGCCGTTTACACAGCCCCTGGGAGTAGGCGAGTTTTAAGGTGAGTAGGAAGGTGTTTTGACATTCACGGCTTCTATAACGGGATAAGGATTCGTCCTCTTTCACCCATGCCTTCTCCTTCCTCTGCCCATCCATTCTTGAGCTTCAGTGCCCAAGCTCCAGCTTCCCCCGTCAGAGAAAGCACTCCAGCCATGTCTTAATCCAGAGCTGGAGGCAAGTGGATGACTGGCCGGATATCTGGCCAAGGAGATCATTCACCGTCTGCCGGCCAAGGGACAGATCGTCCCTACCCCAGATCCCATGAGAGGGTTGTGTTTCTCACACATTTCGTCCACGGGCGGGGATTCCCTCTCGACCTGTTTGTCCGCAGACTGATGTTTTACTACGGGCTGGACTTCCATGATCTAGCCCCCAACTTTATCCTCGGGATCTCGACATTTATAGTCATTTGTGAGGCCCTTCTCCGTATCCCACCTCACTTCGGCCTATGGCTGAAGACCTTTAATGTAAAGCCGAAAGTGGTGAGAGGCCAACAAGTAGAGTGTAGAGGCGCCATCGTGGGCAAGATGCCTAATGTCACATGGCCTGAAGGCTCCTTTGTGGAGACGATGAAGGGGTGGAAGTCGGGATGGTTCTACATCACCAAGCCGCGTGACACCAACTTGGCGATGGCCCCCGAATTCCGATCCGAAGTTCCGGTGTAGCTCACCTCCTGGCAAGAGAAGGGTCTAACCTGGGGTTCTTCGAACGAGCTAACTGGGCTCCAGACGTGCGTCCAGAACATGATAACCAAAAGAATCGAACTTGTCAACGTGATCCAGGTTAAGCTCATTCGCCGGATCCTTCCGTGTCAACACCGGACTTGCTATTTGTGAAAGTTCGATCCGGCCAAGCACCAGACGCTGCTAGAGCTCTTCGACACGATGCACGAATACATCTGGAAAGTGCTCTTCAAGGCCGGCGAGACACCACCACCTACGACCGAGGATCTCGGGCTTAGCTTAAAACGCCAGGCTAATTCGGTAATTTCTTTCATG
This sequence comes from Triticum aestivum, assembly GCF_018294505.1. Classification (NCBI taxonomy): domain Eukaryota; kingdom Viridiplantae; phylum Streptophyta; class Magnoliopsida; order Poales; family Poaceae; genus Triticum; species Triticum aestivum. Next base: position 430,649,129 of record NC_057797.1, on the reverse strand, counting down.
TTTTCAAGGTATAGCCTTTACTGGCATATTTTGAGAAGGAGTCTAAGCCTTCCTATCAATTTTTTAGGCCTGCATCGACATAGCGGGGCAAATTAACTATCCTGCTCCGCTGCCTGAAGACCAAGAAACCCCACTTCTGCCGAAGATGTTGTTTCCGGTGCCTTAGGATGTGCCGGAGAAGAAGGGCAAGAAAACGACCAAGGGGGCCCGGAGCTACCTTCGCCAAAAAGGTGCTTCGGATATGACATTCGAAGACGAGAGTCACTCTTCAGCCGCCGAAGACGACGAGGAGGAGGAAGAAAGCGACTCCCCCCTAAGGGGGGAAGGAAGAAAAGGGGGGCCTCCCCAAATTTGGAGGCGAAGGCGCCCAAGAGGGGGAAGGGCTCCCTTGCGGATAACTCTGCGTGGGATGTCGATAGTAGTCCGGAGCGAATGCCCCGGACCTAGCCTCGAGCCGCCTCATCAGTACCAAAAACCTTATGCACGTCCAAATGCCTGGCCTTTCCATTTTGTAATATTAATATGTTTAAATTATGCCATCGTAGTCCGGCCCGCGACATCTCCCCACGATCCTCGACAGAGGGTTCGCAAGATTCAAAGGAGATGGCTGGCATGTCACCGCCGCCCGCTCACTCTGTCTCGGCCAAGGGTGATGACGAGGTGGTGTCCCAAAGGACCTTCCTAGACCGGGGGGAGGTTCCAGAGATCATCGGAGTGGCGCCCAAGGATGACTCCTCGGCCGCCGGACACATGAGGGAGAAAGCCCCCATGGGGACTACTGATGGGGGCCAAATTCCATTCGCCCCCCAGCCAGATACCATTCCGGAGACCTACATGGCTCCGGAGTCCAGCGAACGGCCTTTCCCGAAAGGAGGAGGTGTGCCTGTTCCGCCGGTGACCTTTGTCCAACCAGAGGCACCGGATAATCTACCGGAAGCGCTGCGAGGTGCTTCCATTGTGGATGAACACCGTGTCCTTGTGGGTATGGTGATCGAGAAGGTTCAATCCGTGAAAAGCGGACTGACCGAAGCCTGCGCTATCCTTTTAACAGGCTTTGAGGTAGGTAATGTAATTGTAGAATGGATATCACAGTGTAGACAGTAGCCCCTGATGCTCTGTTCAGTGTTCGGAAAGAAAAAGCCGAATGGGGAATCAAATATTTTCGCAGGAGTCTAACATAAGATGTCTATGTGAATAAGTAGGCGTCACTGCTGGCTGCTACCTCTCATACTGCGAACATCTCCGGTCTGAAGCAGAGCCTGGAGTGGGCCGAAGAAGAGCTCGGCCTCATGAAGAAGCAGTTGGAGGACAACCAAGGTATGCAGTGACCTGCGCGTATATTTAGGAAGGATGAATGTTTTGTGCTGACTAAAGTGTCAAGAATTTTATTAGGGGCCACGACCGAGGTGGCGGCCCTCAAGAAAGCGTTAGCCGAGGCCGAGGACAAAGCGGCCAAGGAGCACACCGCGCGCGAGAAGCACGAGGCCCGGGTTAGCGAGGTCCAACAAGAGCTCCAGGACATCGTCAAGAAGTACGAGTCCTTGGAGCGTGATTCTAAGACGCAAGCATCTGAACTTGGGAAGGCCCGCCAGAGCGCACAAGAGGCTCGAGCCGAGGCCCAGAGTGCCCTTCAGGAAATCCAGGCGGCCAAGAAGATCGTGGCGGGTAAGGCTTTCATTATGCAAAGCAAGTCAAGGAAATGTTCCTTTTACTTACCCGAATTTGGAGCTCTCTAGGGGCGTTTACGGATTTGTTGTGCAGCGTATCAGATGCTGCTGAGTTCTATCGAGCCGAAGAAGGGAGTTCTATGGAAAAGCTGTTCTGGTCTCAATATCTTGGACCAGAACCTCCGGTGCCCTTCAGCGACCAGCTGAAATAGCTGGTCGAGCTGCACAAGGAGGCCGAGCTGGCCATGAAGCGGCTTGCCGCGCCGATACCCAATAGCTACTTCGGACTTGTGAAGCGGCTTGTTAGTGCCTGCCCATGGCTTGAGGTCATAAAGTGGTCGGTCTGTATTGAAGGTGCCCAGATGGCCTTTGCCCGTGTCAAGATGCACTGGGCGAAGATGGAAGCCAAGAAGCTGATGACCAAGGGGCCTCCTAAGGGCAAGGAGCACCGCCGACCCGAGTTATATTTTGATGGTGTCCTGGAGGGATCCTGCCTTGTGGCGGAGCAATGTGCGAAGGATATTATATTCCCATGAAAATATTCATATTGTCCTGTCCTGTAACATGAAACAATGATGTTATGTAATATAATGCTTGTTATGTTTTAATTTTTTCCTCCTGTGCGGCTGTGTTGTATGAAATCTGAGGGTTGGCCAGTCGTCGGCTTCTGCCCCCACGTAGGTAGTACGGGGGAGTTCGGGATGGAATTTAAACAATCTTGATCCAATTATATGGTCCTTGAATGACTTGTTTAGCGCAACGAACTAGGCAACCAGACTATGCGGCTTGAATGCCCTCACTTAGCCATAGGAGTTTTACAATAAAAACATGGGTGCGGCCCCTTGTATCCGAACTAGAGTGCTATAAGCGTCTGATCAGGAAGTATCAATCCTTCACGTAATGCGAAAGAAATCTCCAACGTTTTTCAACCTCCGAACAACTGACCGGCTCTCGCTGCATCATGACAGTCAGTTTTCGGCTTTCTCTACCGAGGTGCTCCTTTGGATAAACCAAGGCACAATCGCATTAGTTCTCCATTTACTACCTTAGCCGATGTAGCGGAACGTAAGGTGGCAAGCACAGGAGTCGGGCAACCAACTATTGACCAAAGACATGATTCAGAGCCAATGCATATAATGCTAAATTCGGGGTGCCGAACTATACTTATAAAAAGTGTTCGGACTTTTGTTGCCATAGTGGGGGGGTGCTATGAAGCCCCTGGTGAACATGAAATGCACCAAAGTGTACGAGTGCTATCTGATGAGGTTATCCACAGGGGAGATGAGAGAAAAAAGAGAAAGAAAACAGAAAAGGTGCAAAGGTAAAAAGCTGGGGTCCTAAAGCTCCAGCCGCAAACTATTCTCATTGTAATTTAATTAGTACGTCAAGGCACATTGATACAGGTAGTGTGATAAGCAACAAGCTATTTGACATGCCGAAACCAAGGGAGAGCTGCATGTGGGTCCTGAAAAACAGGTAGAGTTATCGTTAACGGAATCACCTAAAAAGTCCCCCATATGTCTGCGTTTCTCGCCGTCTTGGTGTGTTTATCCTTCAAGAGGACCAATGACCAGACCACCAGATGGGGCCTGTGGGATTGAGACCTGAAAAGGAAACAAGTAAAAGTGAAAGTATGTGTGTATCTGATGTCGGTTGAGCCGCACTATGGACCACAAGCTAGCTATGCCTCCATCGACGCCCATGGGATTTTGAGTGCGTAGTTATGTACGCGCGGCACGAATGCCACCACTTGATCGGGACTGAGACGGAGGACGGATTGCTAGTCGAGCTCCTGACGAGCCGAGCTCTCCTGCTACAGAGTAGTTCGGACCGTCTTAACGGTGTTCGTGGGCTCGGCAGCCGAATTAAGGTTCTGCTTGAGAAGGCCGCTCTGTAGTTCTGCTGCTAAGGCAGCTGTGTGCTCTTCTGTATGAAGGGAGCGTTCTGTATTTCCATTGACCGTTATGACGCTGCGTGGATCGGGCTTCTTGAGCTTGAGATAAGCATAGTGTGGTACTGCCTTGAATCGAGCAAACGCAGTTCGTCCGAGCAGTGCGTGATAGCCGCTGTGGAAGGGGACGATATCTGTAACACCCATGATGTGGCTATATCTCCCACGTGTCGGAGCACGACTTAGAGGCATAACTGCATAGTAGGCATGTCGCAAGAGGGGTAATCTTTACACATCCCATGTACTGAATTAGAATGGGATAAAGAGTTGGCTTACAATAGCCACTTTATACAACACATAAATATAGCATACATCATCCAAGGTACAAACAAAGGTCCGACCACGGAACCAAAATAAAGAAAGACCACCCCTAATGCTAGATCCCCGATCGTCCCAACTGGGCTCCACTTCTGATCAACGAGAAACGAAACAACACAATGACCACAATCTTCATCGAGCTCCCACTTGAGCTGGATTGCGTCACCTACACTAGTATCATCGACACCTGCAACTGTTTGGAAGTATCTGTGAGCCACGAGGACTCAGCAATCTCACACCCGCGAGATCAAGACTATTTAAGCTTATGGGTATGAAAGGGTTATGAGGTGGAGCTGCAGCAAGCACTAGCATATATGGTGGCTAACATACGCAAACAAGAGCCAAAAGAGAAGCAATGCACGGTCGTTAACTAGAAGTGATCAAGTGATCCTGAAACTACTAACGTTCAAGCATAACACAAGGACCGTGTTCACTTCCCGGACTCCGCCAGAAAGAGACCATCATGGCTACACACGCAGTTGATGCATTTTAATTAAGTTAAGTGTCAAGTTCTCTACAATCGGACATTAACAAATTCCCATCTGCCCATAACCGCGAGCACGGCTTTCAAAAGTTCAAACCCTGCAGGGGTGTCCCAACTTAGCCCATCACAAGCTCTCACGGCCAATGAAGGATATTCCTTCTCCCAGGAAGACCCGATCAGACTCGGAATCCTAGTTATAAGACATTTCGACAATGGTAAAACAAGATCAGCAAGACCGCCCGATGCACCGACATCCCGATAGGAGCTGCACATATCTCGTTCTCAGGGCAACACGGGATGAACACTACGTACAACTAAAACCAGCCCTCAAGTTTCCCCGAGGTGGCGCTGCAAGGGGCTCTAGTTCGGACCAACACTTAGACATGCACTAGCCCGGGGGGGTTAAAATAAAGATGACCCTTGGGAGAGCGACTCCCAAGGGAAAAATAGGTGGTGGTGAGGCAAATGGTAAAACCAAGGTTGGGCCTTGCTGGAGGAGTTTTATTCAAAGCGAACTGTCAAAGGGTCCCCATAACACCCAACAGCGTAAGGAACGCAAAATCCAGGAACATAACACCGGTATGACGGAAACTAGGAAGGCAAGAGTGGAACAAAACACCAGGCATAAGGCCGAGCCTTCCACCCTTACCAAGTATATAGATGCATTAATTATTTAAGAGATAATAATGATATCCCAACAAAAACCATGTTCCAACATGGAACAAACTTCAACTTCACCTGCAACTAGCAACGCTATAAGAGGGGCTGAGCAAAGCAGTAACATAGCCAAACAACGTTTGCTAGGAAAGGAGGGTTAGAGGCTTGACATGGCAATATCGGAGGCATGAAATAGCAAGTGGTAGGTATCGCGGCATAGCAATAGAGCGAACAACTAGCAAGCAAAGATGAAAGTGATTTCGAGGGTATGGTCATCTTGCCTGAGATCCCGCAAGGAAGAAGAACGTGTCCATGAAGAAGACAAATGGAAGAAGTCGAACGAATCCTCACAAACGCGACGTTATCGGAACTAACCCGAAGAAGCAACACCGGAAAGGAGCAAACAACATAGTAAACAGCCAATACATAAGCATGGCATGATGCACAACCAAGTATCATGCATGTCGGGTTTAATGAGGCATGGCATGGCAATATGCACAAACAATCCTACAAATTAATTGGAGCTCAATATGCAACGAGTTGCATTTTGACGGAACACCACATTCAAGTTATTTAGTTCGATCTCATTTATGTACCCAACAATATTAAATGTTGATTAACATGGTAAGAGGTGAAGCAAATGAAAACTACCTATCTAGGCAAGTTTAAATGAGGCCGGAACAACAAACAACAAGTCCGGAGAAATTCTCATGAGCATATATTAGATTTGGTACTGTTCTGCCTTAAAGCATATTTTAGAGTTGTTAAACATGCAAAGCAATGCCACCATGTTAAACTAGGCAATTTTCTACCCCATTTACATATAAAGATTATTTAAATCCAAGCTACGATTAATTAGTTATGAATTAAATCATTTTAGCATGTTATTTAAGCAAATTAAAGCAAACAACATATTAAACATGTCAAACATGATTGAAAGTTGGATATTATTAAACTAGATGAAATTCTAGTCATATTTCATATATAATTTTTTTACATGTGATGCATAGTTTGTGAGATATTAAATGTATGAACATGAGGGTATTTTCTGTAAAACTGACATCTCTGGATACATAGGAAAAACCTCCAGAACTGAAAAAAACGTAATGGGCCGAATCATAGGCCGGCCCAACAATGCACAGGAGCGGGGCGCGTCCTCACCTCGCTGGGCCGGATCTGGCCAGTGGTTGGTCCTCAGTGCGCGGCTGCGGTAAACGCCGACGAATCGAAATCGAGCGAGCGGAGGCAGGGGCGTCCTCCTCGCTGTTTGAACGAAGCAGAGGCAGGGCATGGCCTTGACGCAGATCCAGCGCAGAGGTAGCCGGAGGCGGTCAACGAGGAGCACGGGATCGAGGGGATCCTCCTCCTCGAGCTACTGTGGCGCAGAGGACGAGAGGAGGCGCGCACGGGAGGGGCGCGATGGGTGGCATGCTCCTGTAGAATGGCGACGAGAGCGTGCAGCGGCTTCTGCTGTTTCTTGCCCCATGGAGGAACTCTGGTGAGGTTCGACAAGGAGGTCCGGGCGCGAGGAGAAGAACAGGACGGCGGGGAAGAGGCCTGTATAGAGCGGAACACGACACTGGGACATGGCGGGGCGACGGCTTAATGGGACTTGGGCGGCTCAAAGAAGAGGAAGCAGAGTCTTCGCGGGCGCGTGCTGGGACTTGCAGCGGCGGGCGCGTTCTCCAGCAGCTTAAGGCGAAGGTGGCCGGTAGCGGCTCAGTCCAGTGAAGAAGGCGACGGGAAAGGGGAGCTGCGCGACTACATGCAGCGGGCGGTGGAGCACTTCCTCTGCGGGGCTCCGGTGGCACGGCCGGGCATGTGGGAGGAGGAGGCACGGGGTTGCGGATCCGAACGGCGGGGGTCCTACAGGTCCTTGCTCCAGCTTGCAGAAGAACGAGCGGCGCCATGTCCCTGGGCGTGCTGATGCTCGCCGGCGGTGACGAGCGCAACCCCTTGGGCTTCCTACGAGACGGGACAGAGACGAGAGAGGGATGAGATACAGAGAGGAGGAAACGGAGGAAGGACAGGGCGCGACGGGGCTCATCTGCTCGAGCTTCGATCCAGAACGGACAGGAAGGCAGAGGAGGGTTGGATCGAGGGGAGGCCTTGGGTTGGTGGGGAGAGATCGAGAGGATTTTCTTGGATCGGGGGTTTGATGCTGGTAGGTGGGGATGGACCCCGAGGGGAAAATGACTGGCGGCGGCTCGATGGGACAAACTCCCTAGAAGTTAGGGTTTGACCTAAATTAGACTAGGGAGTCTATATATATAGGGAAAGAGGGGAGTTTTGATCATCTGATTGAAATCCGACGGTCGAGGATAAATAGGCTAAGGAGTCCAATAAATAAAACAATGATATTTTGGGGGTGTTAGGGGATGATCCGGATCCAACGGTGACGACTGCCCGGGTCAGGTTCGGGTAAGTTTCAGACTCGCGCGAGGGGTCGATGCACTGTGCAAAGAGGGGTAGGCTGGGCCTAGGTTGTGTAGGAGAGGTCTCGGGCTGAGAAGAGAGACGGAAATGCAGCCCGACAAGGTTTTCGGAGACCGAAAACGTCCGATGTTTGACCGACTATATTGCAGCTATAGTTATCCGTTGGGGCGTCAAATGGACTTCGAACACGATGAAACTTGGCAGGCGGCCTATCTACACTAAAACAACACCGCATGCCAACTTTCATCCCATTCCGAGAACATTTCTCGACCACTTATAAAATACTATTTCAGACATGCCACGGGCGCGTGCGAGTGTGACTGGACTCAGAACGGACAACGGACAGAACTAGGGGAACCCAGACGGATGCAAGTTTTGAAAACATGATGATGCAATGCACATGATGACATGACAAGATGCAACACACAAGCGAATGACATGGCAACGACAGCGAATAACTGGAAGACACCTGGCGCATCGGTCTCGGGGTGTCACAACACTCCACCACTATGAGAGGATCTCATCCCGAGATGTAGGATGGCATCGGAGTGAAAACGGAAGAGGAAGAGAAAAGGTAAAACTAAGTTGCTTCTTTGACAAATGAGTGAACCCAAAGAACCTTGCGAGGTTAAACAAATTGAAAGAAGGAAGCCAACAAAGATGCAAGAAGTTGAAAACACTCCGATAGATAAGAGGAACATGGGATACGACGAGAATCTAGAGGTTAAGTGGCAATATAGATATTCAAACCACTCCGGTTAAAACAAGATAGAGAAGGAATAAGAATTATATAATTTGGGCAACACTCTGACTGAAAATGGAAGGAATAGAACATGATTTTGACAAGATGAGAGGATACTAGATGACATCAACAACATACCGCCTCCGGAACTATTGAAAGAATGGAACAAGGGGTAAGAAAGATCTCAGACAGCACTCCGGTTGAGAAGGAAGGCAAAACTTGATATGATGAGAGAACTTGAATGGAAACACGACACTCCGGTGGAATGGATAAGAAAAAGGAAAGAACATGATCTTTGACAACAAATGGGATGATGGGGCGAAGAGTGCAACATCATAATGCCTCCGGAAGACATCTCAAAATCTTGAGGTGCTGCCACTAACAAAAAACAATAGATTGGATTGATATGAACAAGGAGACGAGAACTTATTTCACCAGGAGGATAATGAAGAACTTGGGTCATTTATAAGCACCATAATAGCAACAATCCTTAGGGAAGACTGAAGGTGAAATATAACCCAAGATAATTCTAAAGAAGAGATTGATTGGTTGAGAAGAAGTCTTAAGCGAAGAGAAAATGATGGATTTAGATATGTCACTCTTGAAAACTTGTGAATCATGAAACACGAAGGGAAATTATCAACAATGGCATAACACCACCTCAAATGATAAGGTAGAAAGAATTGCACATCGGAATGCAAGATGAAGAATGCTTGAACTCCTCAAAACAAGACGTATGTTGAACACCATGTTTAATTTTGAGTATAGCTTGGCAGATCATAACTTCAAGAGAAATCTTAAAGAACGAAAGAAGAATGAAAGGAAACCTTGATGAGCCACCATGTTGAGCCTCCACGAAGAACTCCGGTAACAAAAGAATGATCAAATGAAAGGAAAGAGAAGTAGAAAACACAAGGTGAAGCCTTGTAATGATTTAGATGGATCTTCGTGATCATGTAACCGATAAAACTTGGAACTCCTGAAAAGAAAAGATGAAGCATCTCAGACCGAGAATGTGTAATGATGAACAACTCCGGAAAGAAGAAATTAGATCACTTGGATGAAACAATAATAAGAATTACGTTATGGGCATCCTTCGCCAATTTAGATTGATGACAAGCAACGGATTTGGCATACTACTTATTCTCATTGAAAAAGGATTAAGGAGAGATATAGCGTAATCTAGGTACGGCCTTCAATGAACCACCGGTAGGATTAAAAAACAAACAAAGAAAAGATAACGAAACACCGGGAAGAATTAGAAAATGAACGAAGATACTTGAGAGAATTTAGATGCAAGTGAAATGAAGAGATCATGACCTGACTAGAGAATACTTGAGCGATGCACCGGTAAGATTTGGAGAACGAGAGCTAAAAGCTGGAATGAATAATTCTGAGATGATGGGCTCCGAAGAATCAAACTGAAAAGACTCCTGAATTGATTCGGATGGTTGAAAAGAATTCTCACAATCAAAAACAATTATGAGAGGATGGCGTAAAGCTAGCACCAAGAATCTTCAAGAGAACAGATAAGGATTTAAGAGGAACTCTTCTTCGGTCTTCAAATGCAGAGAATGACGATGAGAAACACCACCATGAATTTTTGAGGTACTCCGGAATGAAAAATTAGAAAGGTTGAACCAACAATGAAAGAATGTGAAAGATCTTAGAGAAATACATATGACTGATGATAATTCATTCTTACGTCAAACTTTGAAATGAATTTGAGAATAATTCTGGAAAATTAGAAGAGTCAGGTAAGATCCTGGGAAAACACTTGTGGGTTAGGGCCCACTCAAAAGAAACACCGTTGAAAAGGTTTTGAAGAGAGATTGCACCGGTTGAATTAAATGGCTTGAATGAGATAACAACCTCGAAATAACTTGAACGGACCGGGAATGGAAACGTGAATCTTCTGAGATATTTTTAGCACTCCGGAACAAATGAATGGCGAGAAGTGGATGATCAAGAGGTGCACCGGCACGAGAAAGCATTTGAACCGAGGAAATGATACGATCGACAAAGCTTGAATTGAATCCACCGGAGAAGAAAAAGAATGACGAATGATGAACTTCAAGCTCCGTTAGAATCTCCACGATAAATCACCGGATCAAAACTTCAAAGAAAAGGATGAAGAGACTTCACATGAATAAAATGGATAGTTGATTTAGAAATCTGATTCCTTGAAGGAAAAGGGTGGGAGGGCAAGAAAACAAAGGCAACTTGGAGACAGATGAAACAAACACCATTGAGAAGACTTAGAATTGATCTTGCGGATGGGGAGAATGATGGGATCATCTCGAATAGAAGCGCATCGGTTGGAAATAGAATTGGGATGACAATCTCGATAAATAAGAAGGATTAGTATTCACATAGAAATATGAGAATACCACTTAGGAAAGGTATGGAATCAACACTTGACATTGAAGCAACTCGAATACCACAAACCAAAACAAAACAAAGGATTGGCTTGCAAAATAAGCCGAAACAAACATATGATTGAGATTTCGTCCGAAGTTTTTGTGGTTGGGCCCACACGGGCTCGATCGTACATCACCATCATGTACAAGGCAGTGCACATGACATACGAAGCATCCCCGAGTCAGCATAGCCAAGGACTCTTTAAGACACAACGAGACCACTATAAAACCAACCGTGGATGGGCGGACCACTAGACGTTGAACCCCAATCTCATATCATGCATCTGTCGGAAAGATATCCTAGGAGCTACTTGAATTCCCACTTATAAACTCCCGAAACTTTTTGGTTATGCAATCAGGTGTTGGGGATAGAGGGGAAGCATAATATCTCACCCAAAACTAGAAAATCCTACATCCAGCTGTATCCATCCTTCAACACATAACCTAGAAACCTTCGGAAATCATTTACCTCAACCTTCGAAAAGCATCCGTTATACAAGTTATGGCAATACTCCCGAACTCCCGCCCCAGTACTGGGTGGCATCGAGGTTATCTCACCAACAACTGCATAAAGGAGATTTTCGATGTCGGCGAAACTTAGGTATTCTAGAACTGCAATGATAAAATTGTGACGACAACACCTCGGAGCTCAACCCCCCGGGACACTGCCACAACCCCGAAATGTCAGGAGGCACCAAGAACAATGTTCTCGTCACAAAACCATCGGAACGATTCCAAGATACCCGCGTGATCCTAATTTTTTTAGTGAAATTTGAGGAGAGAAGAATCAAAACTCTACGTCAGGAGGCCTCACCAGAGCGATGAAGGGACTGCGGAGTAAAAGGAATCCTACTCCTCGATATATATAATCCTAAGACTCAAAACATTTTGTTCTAGACTCAACAATGTCAGCGATTCGATCAAGCAGGGGGGCTCCTAAGTCAGGGATGGCTCTGATTACCAACTTGTAACACCCACAATGCGGCTATATCCCCCACGTGTCGGAGCACGACTTAGAGGCATAACCGGATAGTAGGCATGTCGCAAGAGCGGTAATCTTTACACATCCCATGTACTGGATAAGAATGGGATAAAGAGTTGGCTTACAATCGCCACTTCAGACAACACATAAATATAGCATACATCATCCAAGGTACAAACAAAGGTCCGACTACGGAACCAAAATAAAGAAAGACCACTCGTAATGCTGGATCCCCGATCATCCCAACTGGGCTTGAAAGTGCGTTATATCGACTAGAGGGGGGTGAATAGGCGATTTTTATGAAATTCTTCACTGAGGAATTTGCCGGTGAGGAAATTCCTTAGCGAAGAACTGCCAGTAGCGGAATAAGTACTCAAAAGTAAACACAACAGAATATAAGCATAGTCATCATGATGAAATGAAGACAGGCACAGAGTACAGGAAGAGTAATCACAGGATAACACGGGATGAAGACAAACAGATTGAAGAAATTGAACTGAGAAAATTGAGAAAGTCTTGAGTCAAAGTCTTCAAACATAGATATGAACAAACATACAGCACAGTTATGAGGAAATGAAAGAGTTGAGGAAATAGAACCAGTAAGCTCGGTGAAGACAATGATTTGGTAGACCAGTTCCAACTGTTGTCTCAGTTGTACGTCTGGTTGGAGCGGCTGAGTATTTAAACTTGAGGACACACAGTCCCGGACACCCAGTCAAGGACACTTAGTCCAAGACACCCAGTCCTCACCGTATTCTCCTTGAACTAAGGTCACACAGACCTCGTGCAATCACTCGTGGTAAGTCTTCAGGCGACTTCCAAACCTTCACAAACTTGGTCACTCGGTGATCCACAATTCCTCTTGGATGCTCTAGACCATGACGCCTAACCGTCTGGAAGAAGCACAGTCTTCAAAGGAAACAAGCATCGGATCCACTCAGGATCAATCTCTTCAGTGATGCTCAATCACTTGGGGTTTGTAGGTGTTTGGGTTTTGGGTTTTGGGTTTTTCCTCACTTGATGATTTTCTCTCAAAGTCCTCGGAGGATGGGTTGCTCTCAAATGACAAGTGTCAGTTTCTCTCGGAGCAGCCAACTAGCTAGTGGTTGTAGGGGGCGGCTATTTATAGCCTAGGGAGCAGCCCGGCATGATAAGACATAAATGCCCTTCAATGATATGACCGTTAGGTGGATAGATATTTTGGAACAGTTGTCGCATAGCACAGCAACGGTCGGAATTTTGAGTAGCAAAATCCTCAGGGCTATCATGTTCCTCACTATGTAGGCAATCCGCACTGGCGAATTCCTAACTCCTCAGTCTGGACAAATTCCTCAGAGACCAGAAGAACTTCGTCTCTGTCACTGAAGAAATTGACTGAACTGTATGAGATTTCCAATGGCTTCACTCGAAGCGATTGGTAGGTGTAGGATTTTGAGTTGAGCATCACATGGAAATTTTTCCTTAGTATTTCCTTGACCCCCTTTAACAGTACGGTGTTTCCTATGACTCAAAAAAGAGAAAAACAAAACTATGAACACGAAAGTCTTCAAGCTTCATATTTCTCGCATGAATATCAAGTCTTCACGGACACACCAATTTCTTCACTTTCAAAGTCTTCATGAAAGTCTTCAGAAGTACCAAAATCTTCAGTCGAAGATATTCATTTTTAGGGATCGACTTTTCCTGTAAATATCAAACTCCTCATAGACTTATAGACCTGTGTACACTCACACACACATTAGTCCCTTAACCTATAAGTGTTCAATACACCAAAATCACTAAGGGGCACTAGATGCACTTACAATCTCCCCCTTTTTGTTGATTGATCACAATATAAGTTAAGTTTTTAACGGGGATAAACATATGAAGTGTAAATACTGATATTGAGGAATTTGATTGCAAGATATAGAAGAACTCCCCCTGAAGATGTGCATAGTGAGGAATTTGCTTTTGAAGCAATGCACACTTGAAGAGTTGAATCATGGAGATCTCCCCCTATATCTTGTAATTCATACACGCATTTAACATATAATATGAAGAATTTGAAATGCATGATGAAATATGGTGCCTGATGAAATTCAGCATGCATGCAATAATATTAACGAGGAATAAGCATGCAGAATAGTGCATCAAGAGTATCAGAGCACAGTGCATCAAAAGTATCAGAGCACCATCGGGTTTAAGATTACAACTCGATCCAATAAAGTTTCAGAAGAATGAGAGTTGTAACTTAGCAAAAAACGCCCATATAGTAGACCCGCTTGAAGACTAACTCATATTTCTCCCCCTTCGTCATCGAATGACCAAAAGGATCGAAAATGAGGACTAACGCCCCTGAAGATAATCATGTTGATGAAGGAGCGCCAGCGTTATTGGGGTCGTTGGTTGATGTAGGGCCTGCCGCAGTGTCGTCCAAATCTTCATGTTCATCAGTGTCGCGCGATGAAGAATATGAGCTGGCCACCAGAGAAGGAACCTTGACCTTCTTGAATTTCTTCGGTGGAGTTGCAGACCAGTCAAAATCTTCATTAAGACCCGTGTTTTTCAGATCTTATTCACCATACAAATGTGACAGGATTGCCCAGGTGCGACCGAAGACTGACCATCCAATGAACAAATGCCTTCATCAATTACAGTTGGTGCCTTGCCCTTTCCATCAACTGAGAATATGCCTGCTTGATGACTTCAGTTGGGGGCAAGTAGCTGAGATGATTTTGGAAATAAGCTTTGTAGTTGAGTGAAGACCTTGTCCTGAGGAATCTCATGATCCAAGGTGCATAAGGCTTCAGCTCAAATGGAGACAGTGCAACATTGGCCTTAGTCCTCATGAAGAAATCCTGATAATTGACAGGAATGCCATGAATGATGTTGAATACCATATTCTTCATGATGCCAACAATTTCCTCATCAGATGAGTCATGGCCTTTGATAGGACTGATTGTCCTTGTAACAATACGATAGACAGTTCTGGGCACATACAACAATTCCTTCACAAGGAATTTGGTTCTTGGTGCTTGACCTGGCTTCAAAGGTTTCATCAGCACCTGCATGTAATGATGTGTGAGCTCAGGTTCACTATAGATGCAGCGAGCTTCTTCAAGGGGAGGACTGAGTGGTAGAGCACGAAGCAATTCAGAGGCTGGTGCAATGTAGTGAGTGTTTTCAGACATCCAGTCCAGCACCCATGAATTCACATCTTCAGCATCTCCGGTGATGTGCAGCATTGCATAAAATTGAAGAATCAGTTCTTCATTCAAATCGCAGATGTCAGAGCAGAAGTTGAGCAGTCTAGCATCGTGAAGAACACTGAGGGCTGGTGTGAAGCACGGCAGAGATTCCATATCCACGTGAGGAATATGCTCATGGTAGAAAATCTTCTCCTTGTTGAACAACACTTAGGAATAGAAATTGGCTTGACTAGCAGTCCAGAAACGCCTCTTCCTAATGCGAGCAGAGTCATATGGGTTGTAATCTTCGAAGAATACGTGCTTGCCGAAGAAACCATCAGCCTTGAACTTTTGCTTGCGTGAGAATGGATCATTTGGCTTCGGCAGAGGAGTGTTAGTGAGTTGCATCACGACCTCAGGAATCTCAATCACAGGTTCTTCAGGCTGAGGAATTTCTGGTTCCTCCTCAGTGGCAGTCTGCGTCGTTGGTTGTTCAGCAGCAGCGGTTTCTTCAGCGCTAGTGGCTGGAATTTCCTCATGGACAGATGCAGTGGGATGAGTTTCTTCCAAGCCCATGTGAACAATTTGTGTGGGGGACTGAGGAATTTGATGTAGAGGGGTGAACATTGGAGAGTTTGGATGCTGACTTTCCCAGAATTCATCACTGATTACGGGTGTGGAGCAGCCAATGTCCACATCTTCATCTTCCATTTCTTCAACGCCAACCTCTTCAGCTATGAACTGAGGCATAGGTGAGGAGATGATAGGTGTTGAAGGGATCACATCCACTTCAATTTCTTCATCCAACGGTTCAGACGAAGCAGCAGAAGGAGTTTCTTCATCAGATCCGCTGGGGATCACATATTCTTCATCAAAAGGAACAAGGTCCTTTGATGGCCTGGTTGAGATGGGAATAGCATCAATCGGATGTGCAAATGAACTTGTCATAGGCTTCATTTTCTTCGGAGCTGAAGAATTTGAAGCAACTGATGCTTTCCTTTTCTTCACTACAGCACGCTCTGCAGCCTTGGTCTTCTTCACATCTGATGCAGATGGAAGGATTGGAGTTGAAGTTGGTGCAGGAGTAGCTGAGGAATCTGGTTGATTTTCTTCAGGCACAACTGATGCAGTTGCCCTGATTTCTTCAGTTTCTTCAGGTGCACCACTAGTGGATGCCCTGGCAATTTCTTCAGCGGCTGGAGTGCAGTCATCAACCCTGGAACTCACATTTTCTTCAGCAGCCTGATTGTCGTCAGCGGTGCTGGCATGTTCTTCAGTCGGATGAGCAGATGCTTCAGCCTAAGGAATTTCCTGTTGCGTTGGGGCAGCAACATTTGAAGTGAACTGTTCAGTTATCTTTACAAATCTAACTTTGGCTCCTTGCCAATCAGCATAGTAGGCTTTGAAGTCATCACTGAGGGTTTTGATTTCAGATTGGATTTTTACAAGTTCATCAGTTGTCATAGTGACAATGTTGTTCTTCAGAAATTTCTCCTTCTTGTACTGCGCGTTCTTGATCTGCCTGGCCTTCTCAAATTTCCACTTTTCTTCTTGAATGAAGTGGGTCAGCATGTGACTTTGGCCAGGAGTCAGCCTGAAGTCAGGCAAGAGAGTGTTGGGGTCCTTGTGCCAATCATCAATGTAATCGAGGATCAGCTTGGGATCCAAAAGCAGTGGCACCTCTGATCCTTTGGCTCTAGCGGCCCTGACTTGCCTGTCTCTGATGATTTCTGCAAGTTCATCATTGTCAGCTTCGTCTTCATCAGACGACACTTGGAAAGCGACTTGCTTCTTTTGAGGACTTGGGCATGGGCCTCGTCCAGCAGTGGCCTTTGTCTTCAGTAGTGAGGGGCTAGCTGAGGAACTAGCTGAGACACCTGAGGCAATGGAGATGCCGGCAGTCCTTTGGCACGAAGCGAGATGCACAGGTGCTGAGGATTTGGTCGGAACAGCTGAAGGCTTTGGCGGAGGAGCTGAGGACTTTGGAGGAGTAGGAGCAGCATGAGGAATTGGCCGTGAGGGCTTTGATGATTCTGGCCGTGAGGGCATTGCTGAGGATTTTGGAGGAATAGGAGCAGCATGAGGAATTGGCCGTGAGGGCTTTGATGATTCTAGCCGTGAGGGCATTGCTGAGGAAGCACTTGGCTTGTGCGCAGGCTTCTTTGACATAGCCTTCTTTGGCTTGACAGCAAGGACCTCAGCAGAGGCAGCAGCAGCAGCAGAGTCTTCATTAAATTTCCTCACTGCTTCTCTGGCTTGCTTAGCCAACTTGCCTTGGCACTTGGCCCATTCATCAGGATAGTCCTCACCGCGCTTGAGGCTGGTGGGATCAGCAATTTGGCCAGGTGCCAATGGAGCTCTTGGGCATGGAGGATTGAGTGCGAATTTCTTCATGTACTTAGGAGTGACATATCTGTACTCCCTCCATTCTCTTGCCCATCACCTCTCTATCTTCTGAATGTGCACTTTGCGCTCATTCTTGGTTTCCTCAGGAGGTGTGCAATACCCAACATATATGTCATGAGGGATTTCAAACGCTGTATTTACCTCAGGCCTCTTTCCTCCCTTTTGTGGCCTTTTACCATCAGCCATTTTCTTCAGTTGAGGAATTTGAACAATTGAATTCTCTAAAGAACTATGCAACTTTTCTTCGAGGAACACTGCAAATGAGTTGAGTTGGTGAGAACCTAGTGATTCAACAGCTGACATGTGTACCTATGAACAGAGTATAGTTGCGAGGAATTTGGAGAGGTCATATGCGTTCTCAGAAGGTTTTTCAAAAAGAACAAGTTTGAGGAATTTGACCAGATGAGTCTTGAAGATTTTGACCAAGTGTTCTTTGTCTTATGTTCCAGAGTTGTATAGATCGAAGATCCACACAATTGAGGAATCTTGAAGAAAAATGATGCTTAGAGAAACGAATCAAGAACAAATGACTTTGTGAGGTGTTCAGTGTGTGAAGATATGAAGAAAAACACTTTTGAAGATTTTGTAGATAATCATTCGAATCAACGAGGGCAATAAAAGTAACTTTTATTTACCCTGGACGAAGAACACGACGAACTGGAGTGAGGAGATGTGAAGTTCGTCTGTGCAGATCTTCCACGCCCTAACTTGGCGGAGGAAGACGGCTACGGCGGCGGCGGAGTGAAGATGTCCGCGGTCGCGCGGGTACGTCGGCGACGAGGTTGAGGCAGTGAAGCTCTTCCTCACCGGCGGCGATGAAGTAGCAGCGGCGCTAGGGTTTGAGAAGCTCGAGCTCGAGAGAGAGGTCGAGCGGAGTAAAAGAAGTGAGGAAGGGAAGGAGGGGTATTTATAGCCACGGTGAAAAACTGCTCGCCCGAAGAAATTGGACGAACGTGCCCCTGACCCTTCTCATTCGCATGACATGTGTCACCCACGTAGTGAGAGGTGGAGATCGTGTTAGATCGTGGGTGAGTGGATAAGTGTATCATGGGGTGCAGAACGGTTTGAGCGACAAAGCCAAAAATTTAGATAAGATAGATTTTAAAGTTTCATTCGCAATTTCTTCAGCTGACAAGGACACAGTGAAGATTTTCAACGAGTTTCAAATAGAACGCACATGAAGAGTTTGTGAACACATTGGGTTCAGTAAAGCATAGAGGGGAAGGGTCCGATCACATTCACTTAGCAGAAAACCAACTTGAAGAAATAGCAATAAGTGAATGTTGTAGAGGACATAAACTCATATATATATATATATATATATATATATATATATATAGCCAATGAAGAAAAAGACAGAACCAGTGAAGACTGTGCAAAGTTGAAGAATATGAATAATTTGAGGAATTTCAACTTTTGGTGGTGGCGTGACCCACCGTATAAGAATGATGATTTCAAACATCGCGTACAATTATCGTAGGGTTCTAAGAATCAAATTCTTCATTAATTTCTTCACACTAAGAGTGTTATTCTTCATTGATTGAAGTAAAACGTTTCTTCATGTGTTGCACATCTAAGTCATCAATTTTGCATAAGTGTTAGGATGAGTGTCTTTTTCACAGAACATTCGAAGATTCTAGGATATTTAGCTCACACCGCAACTTGCTAAATCTCTTCTCATCCAAGGGCTTTGTGAAGATATCGGCTAGCTGTTCTTCAGTCTTCACATGCTCAATAGAAATGTCGCCCTTCAACACATGATCACGAAGAAAATGATGACGAATCTGAATGTGCTTTGTCTTCGAGTGCTAAACTGGGTTGTGAGCAATCTTGATGGCACTCTCATTGTCACAGAAGAGTGGTACATTCTTCATGTTGATGCCATAGTCCTTGAGAGTTTGCTTCATCCATAGCAATTGGGCACAGCAAGAACCAATGGCAATGTACTCAGCTTCAGCAGTAGATAGTGATACACAGTTCTGTTTCTTCGAGGACCAACAGACCAAAGATCGTCCGAGGAAATGACATGTACCAGATGTTGACTTGCGATCCACATGATCACCAGCATAGTCAGAGTCAGAATATCCAACAAGATCAAAAACCGAGCCCCTGGGGTACCATAATCCAAGTGTTGGTGTGTGAGCTAGATATCGAAGAATATGCTTCACAACCTTATGGTGTGGTTCCTTCGGTGCAGCTTGAAATCGGGCACACATGCGAACACTAAGCATTATATCTGGCCTAGATGCACATAAGTATAATAAGGAACCTATCATGGAGCGGTATACCTTATGATCGAAGTCAATACCATTTTCATCAGTGCACAGATGGCCATTTGTGGGCATAGGAATTTTGACGCCTTTGCAATCTTGCATGCCGAATTTCCTCAGTACATCCTTGAGGTATTTCTCCTAAGATATGAATATGCCATTGTGTTGTTGAAGAATTTGAATACCTAAGAAGAATTTCAACTCTCCCATACTAGACATTTGATATTCTTCACTCATCATATAGGCAAATTCATCACTATAACGTTGGTCAGTACAGCCAAAGATAATATCATCAACATATACTTGGCACACAAACAATTCATCATCATAAGATTTAGTGAAAAGAGTAGGGTCGAGTGAACCGGGTTTGAAGCCTTTCTTCATGAAGAGTTCCTTCAAAGTATCATACCAAGCCCATGGGGCCTGCTTGAGGCCATAGAGGGCCTTATTGAGTCTGAAGACTTTGTCAGGATTCTTTGGATCTTCAAAACCTGGGGGTTGAGCAACATATACTTTTTCCTCAAGCTTACCATTGAGGAATGCACTTTTCACATCCATTTGATATAGAGTGATATCATGATGGTTAGCATAAGCAAGTAATATGCGAATAGCCTCAAGTCTAGCAACAGGTGCAAAAGTTTCATCGAAATCAATTCCTTCAACCTATGTGCAGCCTTGAGCTACAAGTTGTGCCTTATTCCTCACCACAAGGCCATTTTCATCTTGCTTGTTGCGGTAGATCCACTTTGTGCCGATGATATTGTGATTGCGAGGATCTGGACGTTTGACCAGTTCCCAGACATTGTTGAGCTCGAACTGATGTAATTCTTCTTGCATGGCCTGAATCCACTCAGGCTCCAGAAATGCTTCATCTACCTTAGTGGGCTCTGTAATAGAGACAAAAGCATACTACCCACAAAAGTTAGACAAATGTGAAGCTTTTGAGCGTGTGAGAGGACCTGGCGCTTTGATGTCATTGATGATCTTTTCAACTTGCACTTCTTTTGCAATGCGAGGATGAGCTGGTTGTCATCGAAGAATTTGATCAGCATTTTCTTCAGCACCATTTTCTTCAGCATTTTCTTCAGGTGCATTAGCTCGACGTTCTTCATGTTCTGGAATGAATTCTTCAGCAGATTCTTCAGTAGGAATGACATCCTTAGTAGCCTTGAACTTGATAGTTTCCTCAGGTGCTGGTTCATCTATCATAGTAGGTAGGTGCTCTCTTTGCGAGCCAGTAGTTTCATCGAACTGCACATCTACATTTTCAACAACTTTGTGAAGAACGTTGTTGAAGACTCTGTAGGTGTCCGAGTCCTTTCCGTAACCAAGCATAAAACCTTCATGTGCTTTCGGTGCAAATTTTGAGTTGTGATGAGGATCTCTAATCCAACATTTAGCACCGAAGACTTTGAAATAACTTACATTGGGTTTCTTATCAGTGAGGAGTTCATAGGCAGTCTTTTTGAAGAATTTGTGAAGATATACTTTGTTGATGATGTGGCATGCAGTATCAATTGCCTCAGTCCAGAAACGACGAGTCATTTTGTATTTATCAAGCATAGTGCGAGCCATCTCAGCAAGAGTCCTGTTCTTGCGCTCCACGACGATGTTCTGCTGAGGAGTGTAAGGAGCAGATAACTCAAGAGTAATACCAAGTTCATCAAGATAGTCATCGAGACCAGAATTCTTGAACTCAATGCCATTGTCACTTCTGATGTGCTTGATCTTCACACCAAAGTTGGTTGAAGCCCTTGAGGAAAATCGTTTGAAGACTTCTTGCACTTCATGTTTGTAAGTAACAAGGTGTACCCATGTGTAGCGAGAATAATCATCAACAATAACAAAGCCATATTGAGATGCTTCATTTGAAATAGCAGAATAATGATTAGGACCAAAGAGATCCATGTGAAGCAATTCAAATGGACGAGTGGTGGTCATGATAGTCTTCGCTGGATGCTTGTCCTTGGTCATCTTCCCAGCTTCACAGGCTCCGCATAGGTGATCCTTGAGGAATTTGACATTCTCGATGCCAATGACATGCTTCTTCTTTGCAAGCGTGTGCAAATTCCTCATGCCTGCATGACCAAGTCATCGATGCCAGAGCCAGCCTTCTGAAGCTTTTGCAAGTAAGCACATGGCTGGTTGTGGTCCTGTAGAGAAATCAACAATATACAGGTGTCCTCTCCCAAAGCCTTAGAAGACTTTGGAATTGTCAGCTTCCATAACCACAACACAATGGTACTTGCCGAAGACAACAACCATATCAAGATCACAAAGCATTGAAATAGGCATAAGGTTGTATCCTAAGGACTCAACAAGCATGACTTTGTCCATGTGTCGATCTTTTGTAATCGCAACCTTACCTAGACCCAATACCTGACTTTTGCCTTTGTCAACAAAGATGATATGCTTCAGATGCGACGGTGATAATGGAGCATCCATCAATAGATTCTTGTCACCAGTCATGTGGTTTGTACATCCACTATCGAGGACCCACTCAGTGGCTTTGGGTTGATCATCCTGCAGATGAATTAGTGCAGCTTACAAACTCATATACTTCATCAGTGAAGAATATGACATCAATTCATCAGATCAATTTCATCAAGTAAGAGAACTGATAAAGCAATATGAGGACGTGAGAAATGAAAGTTCATTTCTTCATGATTAGCCTGCGTCCTATCAGGCATGCTCAGGTCTCTAGCAAATTCTTCAGATGATTATGTGCGTCTGGAGACCTGACCCTGCAGAAGAGAATAGTTCTTTTTCTTCACCACCCACATCTGAAGGGGTCGCAAAGAGTTCATCATTCTGCGAGCTCCATACGAGAAGGATGGCATAGAAGCCAGTCCATTTTGTTTCACATAAGAGGGGTTAGAGTAAGCATAAGAGTATGCAGAGAAATTCTTCGAGGACTTATGGACATAATGATTCGAAGAATAATGAATATATCCATAATCCTTAGATCTTCCCTACGAAACAGACGGGTTAGCACGATGATGTTCATATGAGGACTTTGATCCAGATGAGGAATTTGGTCCGTATGAGGAATTTGATCTGGGGTTCCTATTCTTCACAGGTGGTGTCATGATGACATTCACCTGAAGATTTTCAAGACATCTTTTGGGAACCCAGATTTTCTTCATAGGGGAGCCGTTCCTGCAGTTAGTGCCAACATATCTAGCAAATACTTCACCATTCTGATTTTTGAATAGCTTATAGTTGGAGTCAATTGACTCATCATCAGAATGAGGAGATTCACATGCAAATCCAGATAAGTTAGATGGATCAACTGGAGGTCCCTTTGCAGCAACCCATGTAGTTTTGGGGTACTGCTCAGGCTTCCAATATGTACCATCAGCATTGAGTTTCCTCTCGAAGGCGATGCCCTCTTTCCTAGGGTTCCTGTTGAGGATCTGCTTTTTAAGCACATCACAAAGAGCCTGATGCCCTTTGAGGCTTTTGTACATGCCTGTCGTGTACAATTCCTTCAGCCATGCATCGTTAGTGATACTAGCAATGTCCTCAGATGAGGAATTAGTGATAGCAGAGGCATGTGAAGAATTTGAAACATTAGCAGCATTTGAACATTCAGGTGAAGAATTAGCAGATTCACGTTCAATGCACTTCAAGCATGGAGGAACAAATTCTTCCTGAGATGCGCTGATTTGTTGAGAAAGTAATGAATCGTGCTCCTTCTGAAGATCTTCATAACTCACTCTTAGATTCTCAAGGTCTTTCTTTCTTTGAAGAAATTCATAAGAAAGCTTCTCATGATCCGATAAGAGAGTGTTATGATGATTTTGAAGTTTTTCAAGCTTGGACTGAAGTCTCTGAAGATTTTCAGTCAAAGTTTCAGTGCGATCCATTTCTTCACCCAACATATCATCGCTCTTGTTTAGCATATAGTCAGATTTTTCCAAAGCTCTTTGTTGTTTAGTAGCAAGGGTAGCAAGTTTGACATAGCTGGGTCCAAATTCATCACCAGATTCATCATCACTGGACTCGGATAGGTAGCATTCAGTTACCTCAACATCTTTTGCCATAAGGCATGATGCAGAAGATGATGATTCTGGTTTGAATGTCATCGTTTTGAGAGATTCCTTGAAGTCCTCAAACCAAGGATCATGACAAGTTCGATGACCTTCATAGACCTCAGAGAGACGGTCCTAGATGAGCTTCGCATGATCGAGATGCATGATATTCCTAAACTGATTTTGTGATAGGCTAGAGCAGATTACATCCTTCGCCGTGAGGTTGAGAAGAGTATACTTGCGAATGTCATCAGCATCCGCCATCTTGCATAGATCAGTCAGGCCAATCTCAGTGACGGTCCACAACTTGATGTTCATCGCCATGAGGCATTTCTTCATCATGGCCTTCCACTTGGGATACTCGTGACCGTCAAAGATGGGGCATGTCACCTTCGTCATACCTGCGGTCGACATAACTAAAACTCCAGGCGGTTAAACCAAAATCACACAGAACAAGGGAGTACCTTGCTCTGATACCAATTGAAAGTGCGTTATATCGACTAGAGGGGGTGAATAGGCAATTTTTATGAAATTCTTCACTGAGGAATTTGCCAGTGAGGAAATTCCTTAGCGAAGAACTACTAGCAGTGGAATAAGTACTCAAAAGTAAACACAACAGAATACAAACATAGTCATCATGATGAAATGAAGACAGGCACAGAGTATAGGAAGCATAATCACAGGATAACACAGGATGAAGACAAACAGACTGAAGAAATTGAACTGAGGAAATTGAGAAAGTCTTCAGTCAAAGTCTTCAAACACAGATATGAACAAACATACAAAACAGTTATGAGGAAATGAAAGAGTTGAGGAAATAGAACCAGTAAGCTCGGTGAAGACAATGATTTGGTAGACCAGTTCCAATTGCTGTCTCAGTTGTACGTCTGGTTGGAGCGGCTGAGTATTTAAACTCGAGGACACACAGTCCCGGACACCCAGTTAAGGACACTTAGTCCAAGACACCCAGTCCTCACCGTATTCTCCTTGAACTAAGGTCACACAGACCTCGTCCAATCACTCATGGTAAGTCTTCAGGCGACTTCCAAACCTTCACAAACTTGGTCACTCGGCGATCCACAATTCCTGTTGGATGCTCTAGACCACGACGTCTAACCATCTGGAAGAAGCACAGTCTTCAAAGGTAACAAGCGTCGGATCCACTCAGGATCAATCTCTTCAGTGATGCTCAATCACTTGGGGTTTGTAGGTGTTTGGGTTTTGGGTTTTTGGTTTTTCCTCACTTGATGATTTTCGCTCAAAGTCCTCAAAGGATGGGTTGCTCTCAAATGACAAGTGTCAGTTTCTCTCGGAGTAGCCAACCAGCTAGTGGTTGTAGGGGGCGGCTATTTATAGCCTAGGGAGCAGCCCGACATGATAAGACATAAATGCCCTTCAATGATATGACCGTTAGGTGGATATATATTTTGGAACAGCTGGCGCATAGCACAACAACGGTCAGAATTTTGAGTAGCAAAATCCTCAGGGCTATCATGTGCCTCACTGTGTAGGCAATCCGCACTGGCGAATTCCTAACTCCTCGGTCAGGACAAAGTCCTCAGAGACCAGAAGAACTTCGTCTCTGTCACTGAAGAAAGTGACTGAACTGTATGAGATTTCCAATGGCTTCACTCAAAGGGATTGGTAGGTGTAGGATTTTGAGTTGAGCATCACATGGAAATTTTTCCTTAGTATTTCCTCGACCCCCTTTAACAGTACGGTGTTTCCTATGACTCAAGAAAGAGAAAAAGAAAACTATGAACACGAAAGTCTTCAAGCTTCATATTTCTCGCATGAATATCAAGTCTTCACGGACACACCAATTTCTTCACTTTCAAAGTCTTCATGAAAGTTTTCAGAAATACCAAAATCTTGAGTCGAAGATATTCATTTTTAGGGGTCGACTTTTCCTGTAAATATCAAAATCCTCATAGACTTATAGACCTGTGTACACTCACACACGCATTAGTCCCTTAACCTATAAGTCTTCAATACACCAAAATCACTAAGGGGCACGAGATGCACTTACAGGGCTCCACTACTGATCAACAGGAAACGAAACTACACAACGAACACGATCTTCATCGAGCTCCCACTTGAGCTGGATTGTGTCACCTACATTGGTATCATCGACACCTGCAACTGTTTGGAAGTATCTGTGAGCCACGAGGACTCAGCAATTTCACACCCATGAGATCAAGACTATTTAAGCTTATGGGTAGGAAAGGGTTATGAGATGGAGCTGCAGCAAGCACTAGCATATATGGTGGCTAACATACGCAAATAAGAGCGAGAAGAGAAGCAATGCACGGTCGTGAACTTGAAGTGATCCTGAAACTACTTACGTTCAAGCATAACACAAGGACCGTGTTCACTTCCCGGACTCCGCAGGAAAGAGACCATCATGGCTACACACGCAGTTGATGCATTTTAATTAAGTTAAGTGTCAAGTTCTCCACAACCAGACATCAACAAATTCCCATCTGCCCATAACCGCGGGCACGGCTTTAGAAAGTTCAAACCCTGCAGGGGTGTCCCAACTTAGCCCATCACAAGCTCTCATGGTCAATGAAGGATATTCCTTCTCCTAGGAAGACCCGATCAGACTCGGAATCCCGGTTACAAGACATTTTGACAATGGTTAAACAAGATCAGCAAGACCGCCCGATGCACCGACATCCCGATAGGAGCTGCACATATCTCGTACTCAGGGGAACACCGGATGAACACTACGTACAACTAAAAACAGCCCTCAAGTTTCCTCGAGGTGGCGCTACAAGGGGCACTAGTTCAGACCAACACTTAGAAAAGCACTGGCCCGAGGGAGTTAAAATAAAGATGACCCTCTGTAGCGACCCGACCCAAATAGATCAAGTCTCTATGCTTAAGTGTCATCCCTGGATCGGTATGCTGACACACATAGTACTCGAGGATTTATAACAGAGGTAAATCACATGTAAAAGTAACGTAAATACTATTACCGCAATCCAAATAGCGGAAGTAACAACAAGGTTGTGGATTCCCATCAACACCAACGGCAAAGTTGAGTGTAGAAATCGTAACCCTAACGTATCACTTACTCGTCGTAAGGTTCCTGCAACATGAGACGTTGCAGCCACAAGGGTCAGTACATTGAATGTACTGGCAAATTCACACCATAGAGAATGATGAACAATGGCTATCACTACATGCATATATGGCTGGTGGAAAGCTCTATGGTTACAGTTTTGCGTAAAGCCAATTTTTCCTTACTGCAAAGGAATACATTTTATTTAACTATCAAAGTGGTTGTTAAACATTGAGAGTGTAGACACCTTCTCAATCCCAATTAAGCATCATCGTTATAACCCAAAAAAATTAATTAAGGTCACATGATGAGATTCACATGATAATCCAAGCACCAGATACTCAAGATGTCCATAACCGGGGACATGGCTAACCATGATTAGTTTATACACTCTGTAGAGGTTTGCACACTTTTCCCCACAAGACTCGATCTCCTCCGTTGCGATTCTCGCACTACATGGTGTTTGAGAAACGGATGACCGAGACATAGTCTTTCAGAAGCTCTAGCACCTTACGATCGGGTAGACCATTACACCTACTTTCTTTCAGAAGCGCTAGCACCTTACGATCGGGTAGCCCATTACACCTACTTTCCCCTACATCTACTAGTCTACCACTGTAAGAGTTTGCATGACTTAATCAACTATGCTAGAGCCCATAGTAGCTTGTGGCTGCACACAGAAGTTTCTAGCATGAATAATCTCATGATCCCTTTGATCCTGGGTGGCGGTCCATAAAGAAAAACAAGCAATCGTTGGAGTACCGAGGTGCCTAAACAGGCAATCACTGGAATACTCAGGTGCCTCAATCCACCCAGATGTGTGTTAAAGTTGCCACCTTAAGTAAACCATTAATTAACAATCTCACATCTGTCATGAATACTCTCAAACCCAATCCACGTCTACGAGCATGGCATGGCAATATAAGCATAACGTAATAGTAACTCCCAAGGTTTGAATGCAGGGCAATAGGTTCCTACCTCATCAACTATTTCCCAATACCCACATGGTATCAATCCTACTCATGCAATGTTTGAGGGTGAAACTAATGCATAAAAACTGGGTATGAAAGGGATATGGTCAAAGTGTGAACTTGCCTGCAATTTTGATGAAGATGATTCACACTCAAAACTCTTGATAGTTCTACTCGTCGCACTCCAGTCAATCTATCGTAAGCAAGCAATAGTAACCACTCATAAGCAATCACTCAAAGATCGGAGAGAACAAAGAAAACAATTCAGAAAATGTCAAAACCATGCAAATAACTCTTGCAACATAAAACAATTTCTAACAGTACCAAAATTAAGTGAATTTGGCCTTATCAGAAAGTTTAGGTCAAGAGCTTCTATTTGCAAAAAGAATCAACTCAAACGGAGCTACAAAACTCAAGTTATGATCAAACGAAGTTTAAATTCAAATCTGATCTAATTCAAATTTTAAAATTTCAAAAAACATTTTTGAGTTGGATTACTGGATAGAGGAGATCAAGATGAAGAAGTGGGCGTTGGTTTTGTTGGATTTGGACTAACGAGTAAAAAGTAGTGAGGCTTTGAAGATTAGGGACTAATCTGTAAATAAAATCATCACAGATGGGTCCCTGGCCGAAAATAAAAAGAAAAAGAAAATAAACTAAAAAGTGAACGTTCGTTACCGAACGCTAACTAACGAATTTGCTCGCTGCAAAGAGGTAAACAGCGAGCGTTCACTATTTAACAGGTACCGGTTCGGAAATAAAAAACGACTGGATCTAATCCTAGCCGTCTATCCTAGATCGAACGGACGAGGGCGACCGGTGGCTGACCGTGGCGGCGGGTCGTTGGCGGCAAGGAAGAACGCCGGCGGCGGCGGCAGGTCCGAAGAGCGAGGCGACTCCGGTGGTCGTCGAGGCCGGCAAAGGGGTCGGGGAGAGGCGGAGCAGTGCGGCGGAGTCGATGGTGGCGACGACGGTGGTCGTCGGTGGCGAGAGTGGCGGCTTCGGGCGGCGGAGCTTGGCGGATCTCGCCGGCGGCGGCGAGGCGCGAGATGCGAGGCGAGGGAAGAGAAGAGGGGACCGGGGCCGGCCTTATAAAGGAGGGGGAGACGGTGGCGTGGAGGAGGGGTAAGGGAGAGGCGGCGAGGAGGAGTCCGCGGCGGGGACGGCTCGGACGCCGAGGCGGTGGCGGCGGCGTGCATGCATCGGCCTCCTGCGCGAGGTTGAGGATGGCACGGCTGGGCTGGGCTTGGCGTCACCCAGTTGGCACGGGGAATTTTTTTTACAGCGCCAAGAAAGAAAAGAAAAACCTTAAATAGAAAACTATAGGCATCTAATATATCAAAATTTTTAGAAAAATATTTCCTACAAGCTGAACATTTTTCTAGAGTCAAATAAAATCCACACAAATTGAGATAATTCAAAGAGTGCTACTGGTCTAATAAAATCCAATAAAAATCATTTTAAAAATACCAAAATGTTTTCAAATATATTTTCTCCAATTTTCTATTATAGGGACTCATGTTACCCTATTTTCCATATATTTTATTTTTGGAGAAAAATAATTTGAATAAGACCCCAAATAACTCCAAATTGAAAATAATTTCAAAAGGATTTTAATTTGATCCTTTTAAACTTCCAACTCGTATTTCACCTGTTTTGAAGAAGTCATTTTATCTTCTCTCGTGAAAATCATTGAGTTGCATGAAGTTTATGAGTTGAAATAGTTCCAAATGAAATTCAAACATTTTCAAATACCCTTTCATTTAATTAAATGGAAGAAGTCATATCATCTTCGCTCATGGGTTTTGTATTTGAAAAGAATTTGAATTCATGCAGATCAGAAAGCAAAGATGAAAGTTTGGGAAAGTCCTTTTATTCCCTCTCATTTAACTTTCAAAAGTTTCGAATATCACTCACTTTCAGTCAATCAATCACAATAGAATCAATCAAATCTATCTATTTATTATAACATTCCAAAATTTAGAATTTTGGGATGTTACAAACCTACCACCCTTAAAATGAATCTCGTCCTCGAGATTCAGAGAGGCTAGCAAGAAATAGGTTGGGTTTGGGGGTCTTCTCAAAATCCATCGATCGTCTCCGTGGTCTCGGGTGCTACCACCCTTAAAAACATCGTTACGGTCCCATCAATACTCGTATACTCCATCCTTATTCTTGACAGGGCTGGTCTTCTCAGATCGTAAGGATAATTCCTTCTCTGGCTCTTCCAGCAGTGGCATAACCTTTTCCTCAATTCTTCTGTACTTTCATCCTGGTAAGGTTATTCCGAGACTGGGTCTTCTTTGCTGACGGGTCTGGCGCCAATACTAAACAACTATCGATATCTCATGGTGGTCAACAATTTAGGGTTTCTTCTACATGAAATGGGTCTGGGTTGATCCTCACCGTATTACCTACGGTTGGCAAAGCTGCCTTGTACAAGGGGAAACATTCTTACCATTCTAAGGTTTAAACAGGGTTTTGATCGTCGTCTCTTTACTATAGGTAAGTCACTCAGATTTACCATCCACATAGCAAGGCGAATAATAAGAGTAAGTCGGTATGGTGATCAATCCATCCCGCACCCAAATCATTAACATGTATACGGTTTAGCGAATCTCGCATTCTAACACTCGGTCATACTCACAAGCATTGCAGAATTACTCTTGTCGACGAACCAAGTTCGGATATATCCATAGATTCTGCAAGCCAGACAAACATCTATCGTTCCTTCACAACTCTCAAGTTTTGCGTTACTCCTATAAGATCATCTATCAATTAAATCGTAACTTCTTCCAGGGTTTTTCCCTTCAGCAAGAGTGTGCTTGCTTCTTGGAAGGTCCTGGGGCATGTGGGTTATGGCCCATCTCATCAATTGTAAACCTTGAACTCATCATCGGGGCAATGGATCTCTAATCCAACATCCAGCTTCCAGCTTCTTAGTATTCTTAAATCCATCCAATTGTACTGTCTTCCTTCCTTCTATTGACACCAAACTAGGACATGCACGATTACTCAGACTCATCATGGAATTTCCATTGATCCATATTTATAACATCATACCTCCTTTATATCCAATAGTAATTCATCCCTTCATCCTCGTGGGATATCCCACATACCGAGATAAAATTTATACTCATGAAGTCCATACTCCACTTCGGGGAACATCATTATCCTTTCCAGGGTCAAGCATCCTTATAGGGGAATATTGGCCATCTCTGCATGGCACTTCTTCAACTGGGAAACGTGAAACACATCATGACCTCCTGACAGTCCTTCGGGTGACTCCAACTTGTTGGCCATTTCTTCCATACGCTCCGAAACTTGGTATGGTCCTACAAACTTCAGGGCTAACTTTCCCTTAACTCCAAATCGTTTAACTCCTCGTAGAGGGGACACTCAAAGACATGCTTTGTCTCCAATTTCATAGACTACCTCCTTGAGTTTTTGAGTCTGCATAATTCCTCTACCTGGACTGAGCTACCTTCAGTCTATCTTGAATCAACTTAACATTCTCTTCTGACTCCTTGATCACATTTGGTCCAAACAACTGACGGTCTCCAACTTCATCCCACACACTCTTGGGGTATTACACATATCGAGACAAAACTCGTATTCATTTTGTCCGAAATCCACTCAGTGGAGTATCCTTATCTTTTCTAGGGGTCAATGGTTCTTACAGGGTACTACCACCCTTAAATGCACAAATCTTCCATACACCATATTTCTCATATCCTCAAAATGGCCAAAATTCTTCTTCATAGAGTAACAACTCATAAAATCCATATCAGTACCAACGATGCTAACTTTATTCATTCTCAAATGATTACAATCTCTCGCTTTTCCATTACATGTCTCAACTCAACACCTCAATATAAAAGAAAATGTTCTCACTTCTACTACTCCATTTCTTTTGTTGCAAACCCAACTCTCTAGTACAAGCCCCCTTCTCCTTGGGGCATCCTCTGGCAAAGTGCCCTGCTCTATTACAATGAAAACATCTTACTTCTGACAAGTCTCGAGGTTTCCTTTTTTGGGAATCTGCTGAGGTAGTGCCCTGACTCCTTGCACCTATAATAGGTGATATGACTTAGATCCTTCCTGGATTCCACTCTTCTTCTCTTTCTGGACTTTTCCATTCCAATTAGGGCTTCTATTTCCTGTGGGTCATACTCTACTTCCTCTATCGGGAATACTACTAGATCCCCATTCAAACAATTCTGGGAGACGTGTCCTTCTCCACATGAATAGCATGACTTGGTGTAGGGTTTAATTGGTTCTTCTTTGGGTGTGTCCCCAACATCTTCCTTCATCACGGGTTGTTCTAAAATTTCCACAAGGGCTCCTTTCTTTACTTCTTTCTTCTGCTGGATGATCCGTTGTACCATGGGGTAAATGTGACACTGAGCAGGATAGTGGGTAGTCCCTTCACACAAGAAACAAGTAATCTGCCTAGTTGGGCATTCTTCAACTGGGTGACTTCCTTCACAATTAGGGAATTCATCCTTGTGTTCTTTATGGGTCTGTCCTATTTATCCACAAATCTTGCATGCGCAAGGTTTCTTCATATCCTTTCCACAAGGCTTCAACTTCTGGGACACAAGCCGAGACTTTGGCAGAGTCAACTTAAATTCTTTCCAAGTGGTTACTCCTTGCCATCCATTGATGGTTTGGTACATCCTCCACCAAGTAGCAGTACCTCTTTCAAAACACTGAAGAGCATGCTGGGTCATATCATGTCCAACTATAGGGTTATTCTCCATGTGATCCTCCATGTTCTGAATCCATCATCTGTCCCCAACTGACTCATCGGTCCAGAAAGTACAAGCTCATCTCCATTCATCCTCTATTGGGTCCAAGGGTTTGGGGTGAGATAAGAGAGATAGAGAGGGATACACACAATGCAAACAACAATTTTAAAAAGACAGATTTTATTGTGGTTGTCGGAAAACACCAAACAATTGACAGCTC
The DNA here is from genome assembly GCF_018294505.1 of Triticum aestivum. Taxonomy (NCBI): domain Eukaryota; kingdom Viridiplantae; phylum Streptophyta; class Magnoliopsida; order Poales; family Poaceae; genus Triticum; species Triticum aestivum. The sequence continues at coordinate 430,616,586 of NC_057797.1, read as the reverse complement.
ACAATCGTCGCATCTAACGTAGGTATATCAGGGTTTTGGTCTTCTAAAGGTCAATAAATCTTCAAAATCACCAAACTCTTCAAGTCTTGTTTATGTCTCCGATGGCTTCTTTCCATCGTGCTTGTCCTTCTCAAGTTCTTGTGCCAGATCATCTACGTTGACGTGAAGTCTCTTGTGACGTCCTTTAATATTCTGGAGTTGCATTCCAAACTTCTGGGTTTCAGATCCCTGGCATGAACCATGGTCCTATTGTCCTTCATTTCCTGACAAATCTCCGGTATCTTGAGGTTGTAGCTCCTCCAGCTTGGCTACTTTCAGCTTCTGGGGTCCTGAGTTCTTCACGAAATGCTTCCTTGTCAAATATGACTTCCTACAAGTCCATCTTAAACTTCTTGATGTATTACTCCAGATCCTGGTGATACACCCACTACTAGGGAAAACCCTAGTAGTAGCGTGGGTAATTGTCTAGCAGTAGCGCAGGGGCCTGCGCTACTGCTAGGGTGCTACAACTAACTTCTAGCAGTAGCGCGGGTGGTACCCGCGCTACTGCTACTTCTAGTAGTAGTAGCGCGGTTGCCACCTGCGCTACTACTAGTTAGTTGTAGCATGTGTCAAGGCCCCGCGCTACTACTAACTAATTGAGAATTAAAAAATAAATTCCATCCATGAAGGCTGCTTTTGCTGGGCATCGTCCTCTCCATCCATGGCTGCTACTGGTCCTGGAGGGGATGAAGTTGTCCGTGGTGTTGGTGCTTCCCCACCCAACTTGTGCCTGCACCTCTCGTCTACTGCTGCTACAAGAGAAGAGAAAATCATTAGAAAGAGGAATAGAGAGATAGAGAGAAGTAGGAGCAGGAACTCACCGGTGGCCGCCGGAGTTGGAGCCGATGCCCGAAACCCTAGATGAAGCTCGGTAACCTGCTGCTGCTTGTCGTGGGACCCTTGACCCGGCGAGGAGGTGCAAGTGGCTGCGTCCATGGCGGATCTGGTCGCCGCCATGGATGACGCTTTGCTGGTTTTCATCTCCTTCCACAAGTGGAGAAGAAGGAGCATGGAGGGGGAGGGGAGGGGTCTGCAGTGCCGCCGAGGATGGAGGATGGAGTGGGAGGGGGACAGGAGGTCGCCAGATTTGTGAGTACCGCCAAGGTGCGAGGCCAGAAGTGGCGGTGGGTGAGGAAGGGAATGGTGAGTGGGAGGAGAAGGGGAATCGGAAGAGTGTGGGTTTGGATTTGGGCCTCGGCACGCTATGTGTACGTATGTCTTGGTGGGTCGATAGTAGTAGTGCAGGTTTATACCCCTCGCTACTACTATGGCATGTCCCGGGTGGGCGCGGTAGAGACCACTTAGTAGTAGCGAGGGTTATAAACCCACGCTACGACTATCGACTTAGTAGTAACGCGGGTTTATACCCCTCGCTACTACTATGGCATGTTCCGGGGGGCACGGCAGAGACCACTTAGTAGTAGCGAGGGTTAAAAACCCGCGCTACTACTATCAACTTAGTAGTAGCGAGGGGTAAAAACCCGCGCTACTAGTAAGTAGCAGCAGCGAGGGTTATAAACCCTCGCTACTAGTAAGCGTCTGCCTATAAGCTTTTCCCTAGTAGTGACCAGCCTAGGTTAGAACTTCATCTTTTGCTGATAGGTGCTCCATCAGCCTTCTTCCATCCAATCCATTCTGAAGAAATGCATCCTTAACTCAGCACGGTGACAATAGCATCAACGGGCGGTATCATCAGGGATAGCCGTGTTTTTGCCCTTGTCATTACCATGAGCTATCTTCCATAATTGATATCTCCTGCCTTAGGATTTTCTTGACAAAACTTTGAATTCTAATGCTCCATGTTCCGATCTTTCTCCGATACACCTTGATCTTCGGTATTGACAACTTCCATAGTCTGCCAAGTTCCATAAGTGTAGCCTTCCCAGGTCACACAAATCTGGAAATTCTTCGGAGCCTCCAATTCTCCTAGTCTTCAGAGTCTTCAACAGTTGTAGTTTCCATTATCATAATGTATGGTAAAATCCTCTTCATTCCGAATGGTCTCGGTTGTCCGATACCTTGTACTTCTTGGAGTGGTCTCATTAGTCGAATCTTCGTGTGGTCAAAAGGGAAAAGGGGGTATGGTCTCACTAAAAGGGGATATTTGAATAAGCTCAAAAGAAAAGAGAGGTAAAAGATCTTTTTGAAAAGTAAAGTTTTAGAGAAAAATCTTTCCTATGGGCTTGCCAGTTTCTAGGGTCACGTCCTACAGTCAACATGTGCTCTGATACCATCTTGTAGTGACCCGGCCGGAATGGATCAAGTCTCTATGCTTAAGTGTCATCCCTGGATCGGTATGCTGACACACATAGTACTCGAGGATTTATAACAAAGGTAAATCACATGTAAAAGTAACGTAAATACTATTACCTCAATCCAAATAGTGGAAGTAACAACAAGGTTGTGGATTCCCATCAACACCAACGGCAAAGTTGAGTGTAGAAATCATAACCCTAACGTATCACTTACTCGTTGTAAGGTTCCTGCAACATAAGACGTTGTAGCCACAAGGGTCAGTACATTGAATGTACTGGCAAATTCACACCATAGAGAATGTTGAACAATGGCTATCACTACATGCATATATGGCTGGTGGAAAGCTCTATGGTTACAGTTTTGCGTAAAGCCAGTTTTTCCCTACTTCAAAGGAATACATTTTATTTAACTATAAAAGTGGTTGTTAAACATTGAGAGTGTAGACACCCTCTCAATCCCAATTAAGCATCGTCATTATAACCCAACAAAATTAATTAAAGTCACATGATGAGATTCACATTATAATCCAAGCACTAGATACTCAAGATGTCCATAACCAGGGACATGACTAACCATGATTAGTTTATACACTCTGCAGAGGTTTGCACACTTATCCCCACAAGACTCGATCTCCTCCGTTGGGATTCTCGCACTACATGGTGTTTGTGAAACGGATGACCGATACATAGTCTTTCAGAAGCGCTAGCACCTTACGATCGGGTAGACCGTTACACCTACTTTCCCCTACATCTGCTAGTCTACCACTTTAAGAGTTCACATGACTTAATCAACTATGCTAGAACCCATAGTAGCTTGTGGCTACACATGGAATTTTCTAGAATGAATAATCTCATGATCCCTTTGAGCCTGGGTGGCGGTCCATAAAGAAAAACAGGCAATCGCTGGAGTACCCAGGTACCTAAACAGGCAATCGCTGGAATACCCAGGTGCCTCAATCCACCCAGATGTGTGTTAAAGTTGCCACCTTAAGTAAACCATTAATTAACAATCTCACATCTTTCATGAATACTCTCAAACCCAATCCACGTCTACGAGCATAGCATGGCAATATAAGCATAACGTAATAGTAACTCCCAAGGTTCGAATGCAGGGCAATAGGTTCCTACCTCATCAACTATTTCCCAATACCCACATAGTATCAATCCTACTCATGCAATGGTTGAGGGTGAAACTAATGCATAAAAACTGGGTATGAAAGGGATATGGTGAAAGTGTGAACTTGCCTGCAATTTTGATGAAGATGATTCACACTCAAAACTCTTGATAGTTCTACTCGTCACACTCCGGTCAATCTATCGTAAGCAAGCAATAGTAACCACTCATAAGCAATCACTCAAAGATCGGAGAGAACAAAGAAAAGAATTCGGAAAATGTCAAAACCACGCAAATAACTCTTGCAACATAAAACAATTTCTAACAGTACCAAAATTAAGTGAATTTGGCCTTATCAGAAAGTTTAGGTTAAGAGCTTCGATTTGCAAAAAGAATCAACTCAAACGGAGCTACGAAACTCAAGTTATGATCAAACGAAGTTTGAATTCAAATCTGATCTAATTCAAAATTGAAAATTTCAAAAAACATGTTTGAGTTGGATTAATGTATAGAGGAGATCAAGATGAAGAAGTGGGCATTGGTTTCATTGGATTTGGACTGACTAGTTAAAAGTAGTGAGGGTTTGAAGATTAGGGACTAATCTATAAATAAAATCATCATAGATGGGTCCCTGGCCAAAAAGAAAAAGAAAAAGAAAATAAACTAAAAAGTGAACGTTCATTAGCGAACACTAACTAGCGAATTTTCTCACTGCGAAGAGGTAAACAGCGAGTGTTCGCTATTTAACAGGTACCGGTTCGGAAATAAAAAAACGACTGGATCTAATCCTAGCCGTCTATCCTAGCTCGAAAGGGCGAGGGCGACCGGTGGCTTACCGCGGCGGCGGGTCGTCGGCGGCGAGGAAGAATGCCAGCGAAGGCATCGGGTCCGAACAGCGAGGCGACTCTGGTGGTCGTCGAGGCTGGCAAAGGGGTTGGGGAGAGGCGGCGCAGCGCAGCGGAGTCGATGGTGGCGACGGCGGTGGTCGTCGGCGGCGAGAGTGGCGGCTTCGGGCGGCGGAGCTTGGCGGATCTCGCCGGCGGCGACGAGGCGCGAGATGCGAGGCGAGGGAAGAGAAGAGGGGACCGGGGCCGACCTTATAAAGGAGGGGCGTCGGTGGCGTGGAGGAGGGGCAAGGGAGAGGCGGCGAGGAGGAGTCCATGGCGGGGACGGCTCGAACGCCGAGGCGGCGGCGGCGTCGTGCAGGCATTGGCCTCCTGTGCGAGGTCGAGGACGGCGTGGCTGGGCTGGGCTTGGCGTGGCCCAGTTGGCCCGGGGAATTTTTTTTACAGCGCCAAGAAAGAAAAGAAAAACCTTAAATAAAAAAACTATAGGCATATAATATATCAAAATTTTTAGAAAAATATTTCCTACAAGCTGAACATTTTTCTAGATTCAAATAAAATCCACACAAATTGATATAAATCAAAGAGTGCTACTCGCCTAATAAAATCCAATAAAAATCATTTTAAAAATACCAAAATGATTTCAAATTTATTTTCTCCAATTTTCTATTATAGGGAATCATGTTACCCTATTTTCCATATATTTCATTTTTGGAGAAAAATAATTTGAATAAAACCCCAAATAACTCCAAATTGAAAATGATTTCAAAAGGATTTTAATTTGATCCTTTTAAACTTCCAACTCATATTTCACCTGTTTTGAAGAAGTCATTTTCTCTTCTCTCATGAAAATCATTGAGTTGCATGAAGTTTATGAGTTGAAATAGCTTGAAATGAAATTCAAACATTTTCAAATACCCTTTCATTGAATTAAATGGAAGAAGTCATATCATCTTCGCTCAAGGGTTTTGTATTTGCAAAGAATTTGAATTCATGGAGATTAGAAAGGAAAGATGAAAGTTTTGGAAAGTCCTTTTATTCCCTCTCATTTAACTTTCAAAAGTTTTGAATATCACTCACTTTCAGTCAATCAATCACACAACAATCAATCAAATCTATCTATTTATTATAACATTCCAAAATTTAGAATTTTGGGATGTTACACCCTCGGGAGAGCGACTCCCAAGGGAAAAATAGGTGGTGGTGAGGCAAATGGTAAAACCAAGGTTGGGCCTTGCTGGAGGAGTTCTATTCAAAGCGAACCGTCAAGGGGTCCCCATAACACCCAACCGGGTAAGGAACGCAAAATCCAGGAACATAACACCGGTATGACAGAAACTAGGGTGGCAAGAGTGGAACAACACACCAGGCATAAGGCCGAGCCTTCCACCCTTTACCAATTATATAGATGCATTAATTAAATAAGAGATAATAATGATATCCCAACAAAAACCATGTTCTAACATGGAACAAACTTCAACTTCACCTGCAACTAGCAATGCTATAAGAGGGGCTGAGCAAAGCGGTAACATAGCCAAACAACGGTTTGCTAGGAAAGGAGGTTTAGAGGCTTGACATGAAAATATGGGAGGCATGAACTAGCAAGTGGTAGGTATCGCGGCATAGCAATAGAGTGAACAACTAGCAAGGAAAGATAGAAGTGATTTCGAGGGTATGGTCATCCTGCCTGAGATCCCGCAAGGAAGAAGAACGAGTCCATGAAGAAGACAAATGGGCGAAGTCGAACGAATCCTCACAAACGTGACGTTATCGGAACTAACCCTAAGAAGCAACACCGGAAAGGAGAAAACAACATAGTAAACAGCCAATACATAAGCATGGCATGATGCACAACCAAGTATGATGCATGTCCGGTTTAATGAGGCATGGCATGGCAATATGCACAAACAATCCTACAAATTAATTGGAGCTCAATATGCAATGAGTTGCATTTTGACAGAACACCACATTCAAGTTATTTAGTTCGATCTCGTTTATGTACCCAACAATATTAAATGTTTATTAACATGGCAAGAGGTGAAGCAAATGAAAACTACCTATCTAGGCAAGTTTAAATGAGGCCGGAACAACAAACAACAAGTCCGGAGAAATCCTCATGAGCATATATTAGATTTGGTACTGTTCTGCTCTAAAGCATATTTTAGAGTAGTTAAACATGCAAAGCAATGCCACCATGTTAAACTAGGCAATTTTCTACCCCATTTTCATATAAATATTATTTAAATCCGAGCTACGATTAATTAGTTATGAATTAAATCATTTTAGCATGTTATTTAAGAAAATTAAAGCAAACAACATATTAACCATGTCAAACACGATTGAAAGTTGGATATTATTAAACTAGATGAAATTCTAGTCATATTTCATATATAAAGTTTTTACATGTGATGCATAGTTTGTGAGATATTAAATGTATGAACATGAGGGTCTTTTCTGTAAACTTACATCTCTGGATAAATAGGAGAACCCTCCAAAACTGAAGAAAAAAACGTAATGGGCCGAATCATAGACTGGCCCAACAATGCACAGGAGCGGGGCACGTCCTCACCTCGCTGGGCCGGATCGGGCCAGCGGTTGGGCCTCAGTGCGCGGCTCCGGTCAATGCGGACGAATCGAAATCGAGCGAGCGGAGGTAGGGCGTCTTCCTCCCTGTTCGAAAGAAGCAGAGGTAGGGCAGGGCCTTGACGCGGATCCAGCGCAGAGGTAGCCTGAGGCGGTCAATGAGGAGGACGAGAGGAGGCCCGCATGGGAGGGGCGCCATGGGCGGCATGCTCCTGCAGAACGGCGGCGAGAGGGTGCAGCGGCTGCTGCTGTTGCTTGCCTCATGGAGGAACTCCGACGAGGTTCGACGAGGAGGTCCGGGCGCGAGGAGAAGAATAGGACGGCAGGGAAGAGGCCAGAACGGAGCGGAACGCGGCGCTGGCACTTGGCGGGGCGACGGCTTCCTGGGACTTGGGCGGCTCGAAGAAGAGGAAGCAGAGTCTTCGCGGGCGCGTGCTGGGACTTGCAGCGGTGGGCGCGTTCTCCGGCAGCTCAAGGTGAAGGTGGCCGGCAGCGGCTTGGTCCAGTGAAGAAGGCGACGGGAAAGGGGAGCTGCGCGGCTACATGCAGCTGGCGGCGGAGCACTTCCTCTGCGGGGCTCCGGTGGCGCGGCCGGGCATGTGCGAGGAGGCACGGGGTTGCGGATCCGAACTACGGGGGTCCTACGGGTCCTTGCTCCGGCTTGCAGAAGAACGAGCAGCGCCATGTCCCTGGGGCATGCTGATGCTCGCCGGCGGTGATGAGCGCAAGCCCTTGGGCTTCCTGCGAGACGGGACAGAGACGAGAGAGGGATGAGATATAGAGAGGAGGAAAAACGGAGGAAGGAGAGGGCGCGATGGGGCTCATCTGCTCGTGCTCCAATCCAGAACGAGCAGGAAGGCAGAGGAGGGTTGGATCGAGGGGAGGCCTCGGGTTGGTGGGGAGAGATCGATAGGATTTTCTTGGATCAGGGGTTTGATGCTGGTAGGTGGGGATGGACCCTGAGGGGAAAATGACTGGCGGCGGCTCGATGGGACAAACTCCCTAGAAGTTAGGGTTTGACCTAAATTAGACTAGGGAGTCTATATATATATAGGAAAGAGGGGAGTTTTGATCATCTGATTGAAATCCGACGGTTGGGGATAAATAGGCTAAGGAGTCCAATAAATAAAATGATGATATTTTGGGGGTGTTAGGGGATGATCCGGATCCAACGGTGACGACTGCCTGGGTCAGGTTCGGGTAAGTTTCGGACACGCGTGAGGGGTCAATGCACTGTACAAAAAGGGGTAGGCTGGGCCTAGGCTGTGTAGGAGAGGTCTCTGGCTGATAAGAGAGACAGAAATGCAGCCCAGCCAGGTTTTCGAAGACCGAAAACGTCCGATGTTTGACCGGCTATACTACCGCTATAGTTATCCGTTGGGGCGTCAAACGGACTCCGAAAGCGATGAAACTTGGCAGGCAGCCTATCTACACTAAAACAACACCGCATGCCAACTTTCATCCCATTCTGAGAACATTTCCCGGCCACTTATAAAATACTATTTCGGACATGCCGCGGGCGCGTGCGAGTGTGAGTGGACTCAGAACGGACAACGGACGGAACTGGGGGAACCCGTACGAATGCAAGTTTTGAAAACATGATGATGCAATGCACATGATGACATGACAAGATGCAACACGCAAGCGAATGACATGGCAACGACATCGAATAACTGGAAGACACCTGGCGCATCGGTCTCGGGGCGTCACAATATCGAAGATTAACTCCTCGCTTCGGAAGTTGTCCGGAGATTCGAAGACAACCTCTAGTGTGATTGAGCCCGTACAGCGGGCCTCTACACCTGTTATGACTCCTTTGAAGGTAGTCCTAGTGGGCTTGATCCATGATGGGTTAATGCCCATTTTTCGCGTTGTATCCGATAGAGCACATTGTGGCTGCTACCTCTGTCCATAAGGACGCGAGTCAGGTGTAACCCATCAATTATTGGGTCTAGGACCAGTGCGGCTGAGCCACCGTGACGGATACTAGTCGGATGATGCCGGCAATCAAAAGTGATCGGGCATGACGATCATGGATTAAATTTTGGGGTGACTGGCTCTATCGCGTAGACGTCCCTGAGCGCACACATGCGCTCCCTCTTGGGGATGTGGGTAGCGTATATCATGTTCACCGTTTTGACCTGAGGGTGAAACTTCTTCTTTCTCCCTGTGTTCGGTTGCCGGGGCTCTTCGTCATCGTCCTTGCTTTGTGATCCCTTTTCCCTGTTCTCGGCGTTTAATTTGTCGGCCTGTTTAAAAACCCAGCAATCTCTATTTGTATGATTGGGTGGTTTGTCCGGGGTGCCATGAATCTGGCACGGACGATCAAGTATGTGGTCCAAGCTGGATGGGCCTGAATTTTCCTTTTGGAGCTGCTTCTTCCACTGACCGGACTTAGAGCCACTGAATCCGGCATTGACCGTTGTATCCTCGGTGTTGTCACTGTTGTTTCGACGCTTGTATCTGTTGCGTCGAGACTTGCCTTTGCTATTTTTAACTTCAGGGGTGCTGGCGTTGGTTGCATTGTTTTTGCTATGGGCCAACCAACTATCCTCGCCCGCACAAAAGCGGGTCATGAGTGTCGTGAGGGCCTCCATGGATTTTGGCTTTTCTTGGCCGAGGTGGTGAGCGAGCCATTCATCACGGATGCTGTGTTTGAAGGCTTCCAGGGCTTCGGCATCCGGACAATCGACGATTTGGTTCTTTTTAGTTAGGAACCTAGTCCAGAATTTCCTGGCGGACTCTCCGGCTGTTGAACTATATGGCTTAAGTCATCAGCGTCCGGAGGTCGAACATATGTACCTTGGAAGTTATCGAGGAAGGCTTCTTCCAAGTCCTCGCAGCTGCCCATAGAATTTTCAGGCCGACTGTTGAGCCAATGCCGAGCTGGCCCCTTGAGTTTTAAAGGGAGGTATTTGATGGTGTGGAGGTCATGGCCGCGCGCCATATGAATGTGGAGAATGAAGTCTTCGATACACACCGCGGGGTCCGTGGTTCCATCGTTTGATTCTATATTCATGGGTTTGAACCCTTCTGGGAATTCATGATCCATGACCTCATCAGTGAAGCAATGAGGGTGTGCAGCGCCTTTATATCGGGATGTATCGCGACGTAGCTCTAATGGAGTGCATCTGCGGTTTTCAGCCCGCACATGACTAAGTTTGTCACGTCCGAATAGGTGGCCGTCGTTGCGTGTCGAGGCACGTCCTCGCGATCCGCAGATTGATCTGGTATGTCCTGCTTTATTGTTCAGGTTTTGCCGGAGGTCATATGTATGGCCGTGGGCTAATTTACCTCTACCTGTGCGATGAGGCGGGGCGGGATGGTGTTCGGCGTTAGTTGCCATTTTGTCCCGACCACGTGGTAGTCGGTCAGCCGCATTGTACGATGGCGGTATGTATTCTGGTGCTTCCTCGTCAAACTGAGGTAGCACTTTGCGCTTTGGGTAGCTTTTGGTTGGGCTCCTGAGGCCGTATTCGTTGGGTGCTAGGACATTGGTCCATTTATCATTGAGTAGATCCTGGTCAGCTTGAAGCTGCTGGTGCTTCTTTTTCAGGCTCCTTCTTGTGGCTATTAGTTGGCGCTTGAAGAGCTCCTGCTCAAGAGGTTCCTCAGGCACGATGAAATCGTTGGTGCCGAGGCTCACCTCATCCTCGGAGAGCGGAAGATAAATTTCGTCCTCTGAGTCTTCATGCGTGGCCTGTTTACCAGGGCTAACATGCCCATCTTTCCGTTCATCTTGTTCATTAGTTGTTTCAACGGGGTCTTCGTCATCTTCGGCACCTTCTGGAGTGTTATCTTCTCTTATGCCGGTGTTGCTGTCTTTACTGCGGCATGACTTAGAGCGGCGCCGCTGACACTGACGCTTGGATTGTATTTCAGAAGGTTTATCCTCAGCAGGATCTTCCTTGTCATCGCCGCTGTTCTCCTTTGGTGCATCCACCACGAGGAAGTGGCCGTCCAGCGTCCGGTGAGCGGCGGGTTCTAGGCCTCTTCTTCTCCGGCATCGTCGTCCATACCTTCGATGTCCTCAAAGTCGTAATCAAGTGTGTCGGTCAAATCCTCGACCGTGGCTATGAAGTGGGTGGCTGGTGGGAAGCAAAATTCTCCACCATCAACCCCTAGTTTGGACCGGATAGAGTTCGGCTATGAGTCCTCCGTCAAGGACATGTTTTTTAATGAGTTTAGCATGTCGCCCAAAGACGAGTCCAGAGTTCCGGTGGCACATGTATCATGTGAGATCAAGTCTATGTGCGGCTCCAATGCCGGGGACTCTGTGGCCTCCGTGGTGAGGTTGAGGTTCCCGTCCTTGGATGGCGCAGTCTGCTCCGGATCTAAGGCCAGAGCGGTTACGTGAGCTGTCTCCTGGATGCAGTCCGATGACAGATTTAGGCCATGTCTCTCGAGGTGACCAGGAGTGGTAGCCGCGGTCTCAAATCCGGCGAAGATCAAGTCTCCACGGATGTCCGCAACGTAGTTCAAGCTCCTAAATCTGACCTGATGGCCAGGGGCGTAGCTTTCGATCTGCTGCAGATGGCCAAACGAATTGGCCCGCAGTGAGAAGCCGCCGAACACAAAGATTTCTCCGGGGAGGAAAGTTTCTCCATCGATAGCGTCATTATTGATGATTGAAGGGGTCATCAAACCTTTTGGCGACAGCACAATGGAACTCTTGTTGGGGAATGAGTAATTTCAAAAAAATTCCTATGCACATGCAAGATCATGGTGATGCATAGCAACGATAGGAGGAGAGTGTGATCTACGTACCCTTGTAGATCGACAACGAAAACGTTAACTTTGATTGATATAGTCGTACGTCTCCACGGCCCGACCGATCAAGCACCGAAACTACGGCACCTCCGAGTTTTAGCACACGTTCAGCTCGATGACGATCCCCGGACTCCGATCCAGCAAAGTGTCGGGGAAGAGTTCCGTCAGCACGACGGCGTGGTGACTATCTTGATGTACTATCGTTGCAGGGCTTCGCCTAAGCACCGCTACAATATGACCGAGGTGGAATATGGTGGAGGGAGGCACCGCACACGGCTAAGGAACGATCACGAAGATCAACTTGTGTGTCTAGAGGTGCCCCCCTGCCCCCGTATATAAAGGAGCAAGGGGGGGGGGGGCGGCCGGCCTAGGAGGGGGCGCGCCAAGGGGAGTCCTACTCCCACCGAGAGTAGGACTCCTTCCTTCCTTGTTGGAGTAGGAGAAGGGGAAAGAGGGGGAGAGGAAGAAGGAAAAGGGGGCTGCGCCCCTTGTCCAATTCGGACCAGAGGGGGGGGGGGCGCAGGCCTCCTTCCTTTTGGCCTCTCTCCTCTATTCCTGTATGGCCCAATAAGGCCCATATACTCCCCGGCGAATTCCCGTAACTCTCCGGTACTCCGAAAAATACCCGAACCACTCGGAACCTTTACAATGTCCGAATATAGTCGTCCAATATATCAATCTTTACGTCTCGACCATTTCGAGACTCCTCGTCATGTCGCCGATCTCATCCGGGACTCCGAACTCCTTCGGTACATCAAAACTCATAAACTCATAATATAACTGTCATCGAAACCTTAAGCGTGCGGACCCTACGGTTCGAGAACAATGTAGACATGACTGAGACACGTCTCCGGTCAATAACCAATAGCAGGACCTAGATGCCCATATTGGCTCCTACATATTCTACGAAGATCTTTATCGGTCAGACCGCATAAGAACATACGTTGTTCCCTTTGTCATCGGTATGTTACTTGCCCGAGATTCGATCATCGGTATCTTAATACCTAGTTCAATCTCGTTACCGGCAAGTCTCTTTACTCGTTCTGTAATACATCATCTCACAACTAACTCATTAGTTGCAATGCTTGCAAGGCTTATGTGATGTGCATTACCGAGAGGGCCCAGAGATACCTCTCCGACAATCGGAGTGACAAATCCTAATCTCGAAATACGCCAACCCAACATGTACCTTTGGAGACACCTGTAGAGCTCCTTTATAATCACCTAGTTACGTTGTGACGTTTGGTAGCGCACAAAGTGTTCCTCCGGCAAACGGGAGTTGCATAATCTCATAGTCATAGGAACATGTATAAGTCATGAAGAAAGCAATAGCAACATACTAAACGATCGGGTGCTAAGCTAATGGAATGGGTCATGTCAATCACATCATTCTCCTAATGATGTGATCCCGTTAATCAAATAAAAATTCTTTTGTTTATGGTTAGGAAACATAACCATCTTCGATTAACGAGCTAGTCAAGTAGAGGCATACTAGTGACACTCTGTTTGTCTATGTATTCACACATGTATTATGTTTCCGGTTAATACAATTCTAGCATGAATAATAAACATTTATCATGATATAAGGAAATAAATAATAACTTTATTATTTCCTTCTAGGGCATATTTCCTTCAGTCTCCCACTTGCACTAGAGTCAATAATCTAGATCACATCGCCATGTGATTTAACATCAATAGTTCACATCTTTATGTGATTGGTTCACATCTCCATGTGACTAACACCCAAAGGGTTTACTAGATTCAATAATCTAGTTCACATCGCTATGTGATTAAGACCCAAAAAGTGATCATGTTTTGCTTGTGAGAGAAGTTTAGTCAACGGGTCTGCCACATTCAGATCCGTATGTATTTTGCAAATTTCTATGTCAACAATGCTCTGCACAGAGCTACTCTAGCTAATTGCTCCCACTTTCAATATGTATCTAGATTGAGACTTAGAGTCATCTGGATTAGTGTCAAAACTTGCATCGACGTAACTTTTTACGACGAACCTTTTGTCACCTCCATAATCGAGAAATATTTCCTTATTCCACTAAGGATAATTTTGACCAATGTCCAGTGATCTACTCTTAGATCATTATTGTACTCCCTTGCTTAACAGAGTGTAGGGTATACAATAGATCTGGTACACATCATGGCATACTTTATAGAACCTATGGCTGAGGCATAGGGAATGACTTTCATTCTCTTTCTATCTTCTGCCGTGGTCGGGCTTTGAGTCTTACTCAATTTCATACCTTGTAACATAGCCAAGAACTCTTTCTTTGACTGTTCCATTTTTGAACTACTTCAAAATATTGTCAAGGTATGTACTCATTCAAAAAACTTATCAAGCGTCTTGATCTATCTCTATAGATTTTGATGCTTAATATGTAAGCAGCTTCACCGAGGTCTTTCTTTGAAAAACTTCTTTAAGAACACTCCTTTATGCTTTGCAGATTAATTCTACATTATTTCCGATCAACAATATGTCATTCACATATACTTATCAGAAATGTTGTAGTGCTCCCACTCACTTTCTTGTAAATACAGGCTTCATCACAAGTCTGTATAAAACTATATGCTTTGATCAACTTATCAAAGCGTATATTCCAACTCCGAGATGCTTGCACCAGTCCATAGATGGATCACTGGAGCTTGCATATTTTGTTAGCACCTTTAGGATTGACAAAACCTTCTGGTTGTATCATATACAACTCTTCTTTAATAAATCTATTAAGGAATGCAGTTTTGTTTATCCATTTGCCAGATTTCATAAAATGTGGCAATTGCTAACATGATTCGGATAGACTTAAGCATAGATACGAGTGAGAAACTCTCATCGTAGTCAACACCTTGAACTTGTCGAAAACCTTTTGCGACAATTCTAGCTTTGTAGATAGTAACACTACTATCAGCGTCCGTCTTCCTCTTGAAGATCCATTTATTCTCAATTGCTTGCCAATCAGTGGGCAAGTCAACCAAAGTCCATACTTTGTTCTCATACATGGATCCTATCTCAGATTTCATGGCTTCAAGCCATTTTGCGGAATCTGGGCTCACCATCGCTTCTTCATAGTTTGTAGGTTCGTCATGGTCAAGTAGCATGACCTCCAGAACAGGATTACCGTACCACTCTAGTGCGGATCTCACTCTGGTTTACCTACGAGATTCGGTAGTAACTTGATCTGAAGTTACGTGATCATCATCATTAGCTTCCTCACTAATTGGTGTAGTAGTCACAGGAATAGATTTCTGTGATGAACTACTTTCCAATAAGGGAGAAGGTACAATTACCTTATCAAGTTCTACTTTCCTCCCACTCACTTCTTTCGAGAGAACCTCCTTCTCTAGAAAGGATCCATTCTTAGCAACGAATGTCTTGCCTTCGGATCTGTGATAGAAGGTGTACCCAACATTAACTTTTGGGTATCCTATGAAGACACACTTTTCCGATTTGGGTTTGAGCTTATCAAGATGAAACTTTTTCACATAAGCATTGCAACCCCAAACTTCAAGAAATGACAACTTTGGTTTCTTGCCAAACCACAGTTCATACGGTGTCTTCTCAACAGATTTAGATGGTGCCCTTTGAACGTGAATGCAGCTGTCTCTAATGCATAACCCCAAAACAATAGTGGTAGATCAGTAAGAGACATCATAGATTGCACTATATCCAATAAAGTACAGTTATGACGTTCGGACACACCATTATGCTGAGGTGTTCCATGTGGCATGAGTTTGTGAAACTATTCCACATTGTTTTAATTGAAGACCAAACTCGTAACTCAAATATTTGTCTCCGCGATCAGATCATAGAAACTTTATTTTCTTGTCACGATGATTTTCCAATTCACTCTGAAATTCTTTGAACTTTTCAAATGTTTCAGACTTATGTCTCATCAAGTAGATATACCCATATCTGCTCAAATCATCTGTGAAGTTCAAAAAATAACGATACTTGCCGTGAGCTTTAACACTCATCGGACCGCATACATCAGTATGTATTATTTCCAATAAGTCAGTTGCTCGCTCCAGAGAACGGAGTCTTAGTCATCTTGCCCATGAGGCATGGTTCGCAAGCATCAAGTGATTCATAATCAAGTGATTCCAAAATCCCATCAGCATGGAGTTTCTTCATGCGATTTACACCATTATGACCTAAACGGCAGTGCTACAAATAAGTTGCACTATCATTATTAACTTTGCATCTTTTGGCTTCAATATTATGAATATGTGTATCACTACAATCGAGATCCAACAAACCATTTTCGTTGGTGTGTATGACCATAGAAGGTTTTATTCATGTAAACAGAACAACAATTGTTCTCTAACTTAAATGAATAACCGTATTGCAATAAACATGATCAAATCATATTCATGCTCAACGCAAACACCAAATAACACTTATTTGGGTTCAACACTAATCTCGAAAGTATAGGGAGTCTGCGATGATGATCATATCAATCTTGGAACCACTTCCAACACACATCATCACTTCACCCTTAACTAGTCTCTGTTTATTCTGCAACTCCCATTTCGAGTTACTAATCTTAGCAACTGAACTACTATCAAATACTAAGGGGTTGCTATAAACACTAGTAAAGTACACATCAATAACATGTATATCAAATATACTTATGTTCACTTTGCCATCCTTCATATCTGCCAATCACTTGGGGTAGTTCCGCTTCCAGTGACCAGTCCCTTTGCAGTAGAAACACTTAGTCTCAGGCTTAGGACCAGACTTGGGCTTCTTCACTTGAGCAGCAACTTGCTTGCTGTTCTTCTTGAAGTTCCCCTTCTTCCCTCTGCCCTTTTCTTGAAACTAGTGGTCTTGTCTACCATCAAACACTTGATGTTTTTCTCGATTTCTACCTTCGTCAATTTCCGCATTACGAAGAGCTTGGGAATCGTTTCCGTTATCCCTTGCATATCATAGTTCATCACGAAGTTCTACTAACTTGGTGATGGTGACTAGAGAATTCTGTCAATCACTATCTTATCTGGAAGATTAACTCCCACTTGATTCAAGCGATTGTAGTACTCAGACAATCTGAGCACATGCTCACTAGTTGAGCGATTCTCCTCCATCTTTTAGCTATAGAACTTGTTGGAGACTTCATATCTCTCAACTCGGGTATTTGCTTGAAATATTAACTTCAACTCCTGGAACATCTCATATGCTCCATGACGTTCAAAACGTCTTTGAAGTCCCGATTCTAAGCCATTAAGCATGGTGCACTAAACTATCAAGTAAGTCATCATATTGAGCTAGCCAAATGTTCATAACGTCTGCATCTGCTCCTGCAATAGGTCCGTCACCTAGCGGTGCATCAAGGACATAATTCTTCTGTGCAGCAATGAGGATAAACCTCAGATCACGGATCCAATCCGCATCATTGCTACTAACATCTTTCAACACAATTTTCTCTAGGAACATATCAAAATAAACACAGGGAAGCAACAACTCGAGCTATTGATCTACAACATAATTTGCAAAATACTACCAAGACTAAGTTCATGATAAATTTAAGTTCAGTTAATCATATTACTTAAGAACTCCCACTTAGATAGACATCCCTCTAATCCTCTAAGTGATTACGTGATCCAAATCAACTAAACCATGTCCGATCATCACGTGAGATGGAGTAGTTTCATTGGTGAACATCACTATGTTGATCATATCTGCTATATGATTCACGCTCGACCTTTCGGTCTCCGTGTTCCGAGGCCATATCTGTATATGCTTGGCTCGTCAAGTATAACCTGAGTATTCTGCGTGTGCAACTGTTTTGCACCCGTTGTATTTGAACGTAGAGCCTATCACACCCGATCATCACGTGGTGTCTCAGCACGAAGAACTTTCGCAATGGTGCATACTCAGGGAGAACACTTCTTGATAATTAGTGAGAGATCATCTTATAATGCTACCGTCAATCAAAGCAAGATAAGATGCATAAAAGATAAACATCACATGCAATCAATATAAGTGATATGATATGGCCACCATCATCTTGTGCTTGTGATCTCCATCTTCGAAGCACCGTCATGATCACCATCGTCACCGGCGCGACACCTTGATCTCCATCGTAGCATCATTGTCGTCTAGCCAATCTTATGCTTCCACGACTATCGCTACCGCTTAGTGATAAAGTAAAGCATTACAGCGCGATTGCATTGCATACAATAAAGCGACAACCATATGGCTCCTGCCAGTTGCCGATAACTCGGTTACAAAACATGATCATCTCATACAATAAAATTTAGCATCATGTCTTGACCATATCACATCACAACATGCCCTGCAAAAACAAGTTAGACATCCTCTACTTTGTTGTTGCAAGTTTTACGTGGCTGCTACGGGCTTAAGCAAGAACCAATCTTACCTACGCATCAAAACCACAACGATAGTTTGTAAAGTTGGTGTTGTTTTAACCTTCGCAAGGACCGGGCGTAGCCACACTCGGTTCAACTAAAGTTGGAGAAACTGTCACCCGCAAGCCACCAATGTGCAAAGGACGTCGGGAGAACCGGTCTCGCGTAAGCGTATGCGTAATGTCGGTCCAGGCCGCTTCGTCCAACAACACCGCCGAACCAAAGTATGACATGCTGGTAAGCAGTATGACTTATATCGCCCACAACTCACTTGTGTTCTACTCGTGCATATAACATCAACATATAAAACCTAGGCTCGGATGCCACTGTTGGGGAACATAGTAATTTCAAAAAATTTCCTACGCACACGCAAGATCATGGTGATGCATAGCAACGAGAGGAGGAGAGTGTGATCTACGTACCCTTGTAGATCGACAACGGAAGCGTTAACTTTGGTTGATGTAGTCGTACGTCTCCACGGCCCGACCGATCAAGCACCGAAACTACGGCACCTCCGAGTTTTAGCACACGTTCAGCTCGATGACGATCCCCGGACTCCGATCCAGCAAAGTGTCGGGGAAGAGTTCCGTCAGCACGACAGCGTGGTGACGATCTTGATGTACTATCGTTGCAGGGCTTCGCCTAAGCACCGCTACAATATGACCGAGGTGGAATATGGTGGAGGGAGGCACCGCACACGGCTAAGGAACGATCACGAAGATCAACTTGTGTGTCTAGAGGTGCCCCCCTGCCCCCGTATATAAAGGAGCAAGGGGGAGGGGGCGGCCGGCCTAGGAGGGGGCGCGCCAAGGGGAGTCCTACTCCCACCGAGAGTAGGACTCCTTCCTTCCTTGTTGGAGTAGGAGAAGGGGAAAGAGGGGGAGAGGAAGAAGGAAAAGGGGGCTGCGCCCCTTGTCCAATTCGGACCAGAGGGGGGGCGCAGGCCTCCTTCCTTTTGGCCTCTCTCCTTTATTCCCGTATGGCCCAATAAGGCCCATATACTCCCCGGCGAATTCCCGTAACTCTCCGGTACTCCGAAAAATACCCGAATCACTCGGAACCTTTACGATGTCCGAATATAGTCGTCCAATATATCGATCTTTACATCTCAACCATTTCGAGACTCCTCGTCATGTCCCTGATCTCATCCGGGACTCCGAACTCCTTCGGTACATCAAAACTCATAAACTCATAATATAACTGTCATCGAAACCTTAAGCGTGCGGACCCTACGGTTTGAGAACAATGTAGACATGACCGAGACACGTCTCCGGTCAATAACCAATAGCAGGACCTGGATGCCCATATTGGCTCCTACATATTCTACGAAGATCTTTATCGGTCAGACCGCATAACAACATACGTTTTTCCCTTTATCATCGGTATGTTACTTGCCCGAGATTCGATCGTCGGTATCTTAATACCTAGTTCAATCTCGTTACCGGCAAGTCTCTTTACTCGTTCTGTAATACATCATCTCACAACTAACTCATTAGTTGCAATGCTTGCATGGCTTATGTGATGTGCATTACCGAGAGGGCCCAGAGATACCTCTCCGACAATCGGAGTGACAAATCCTAATCTTGAAATACGCCAACCCAACATGTACCTTTGGAGACACCTGTAGAGCTCCTTTATAATCACCCAGTTACGTTGTGACGTTTGGTAGCACACAAAGTGTTCCTCCGGCAAATGGGAGTTGCATAATCTCATAGTCATAGGAACATGTATAAGTCATGAAGAAAGCAATAGCAACATACTAAACGATCGGGTGCTAAGCTAATGGAATGGGTCATGTCAATCACATCATTCTCCTAATGATGTGATCCCGTTAATCAAATAACAATTCTTTTGTTTATGGTTAGGAAACATAACCATCTTCGATTAACGAGCTAGTCAAGTAGAGGCATACTAGTGACACTCTGTTTGTCTATGTATTCACACATGTATTATGTTTCCGGTTAATACAATTCTAGCATGAATAATAAACATTTATCATGATATAAGGAAATAAATAATAACTTTATTATTGCCTCTAGGGCATATTTCCTTTAACTCTCAATGAAAGCACCAATG
Source organism: Triticum aestivum (assembly GCF_018294505.1). Taxonomy (NCBI): domain Eukaryota; kingdom Viridiplantae; phylum Streptophyta; class Magnoliopsida; order Poales; family Poaceae; genus Triticum; species Triticum aestivum. Next base: position 430,596,523 of record NC_057797.1, on the reverse strand, counting down.
TCAGTGTCAAAACCGGTGGATCTCGGGTAGGGGGTCCAGAACTATGTGTCTAAGGTCGATGGTAATAGGAGATAGGGGACACAATGTTTTACCCAGGTTTGGGCCCTCTCTATGGAGGTAATACCCTACGTCCTGCTTGATTGATCTTGATGAATACGAGTATTACAAGAGTTGAACTACCACGAGATCGTAATGGCTAAACCCTAGAGGCCTAGCTTGTATGGTTATGATAATGTTTCTCCTCCGGACTAAGTCCTTCGGTTTATATAGACACCAGAGGATCTAGGGTTACACAAGGTCGGTTACAAAGAAAGGAATCTACATATTCGGTCACCAAGCTTGCCTTCCACGCCAAGTAGAGTCCCATCCGGACACGGGTGCAGTCTTCGGTCTTCGTATCTTCACAGCCCATCAGTCCGGCCTATGGCTAATAGGCCGGACGCCCGAGGACCCCTTAGTCCAGGACTCCCTCACCCATCCTATCTCTTCTCCAACCGGCCGACCCTCACTCTCCCCTCTCCACTCCACTCTCACTCTCCCCTGCACCCCCCCCGTCGTCCACCGCCGCCACCATTCCCCGACCACTGTCGCCGCCCGCCGCCGCCGACCCTCCTGCTCCTCCTCCACTGAGGTAGTTCCTCCATCCCTCCTCCTTCCACCTCCTTCCCCTCCTCGTCCCTCTCCTAATCCCTCCCCCCTACCACACCCTCCTCCCTCCTCCTCTGTCCGCCCCTCCTCCCTCCTCCTACGGCCAAACCCTCCGCCGACAGCCCTCTTCCCACCGCCCTCCTCCCCCTCCTCCTCTCTCCTCTATCCTGCCACCCCTCCTCCCTCCTCCTCCTCTCTCCTCTATCCTGCCACCCCTCCTCCCTCCTCCTCCTCCCTCCTCCCACTGCCCTACTCCCCTCCCCCTCCTCCCTCCATCTGTCCTAAAACCTAAACTGTTTTTAACTATTCTTGTATAATGTTGTTTTTTTACTTTTTTTAATAGAAATAGTTTATTTAGGAAGTGGTTAATAGAACTAGTTTATTTATAGTAAGTGCTTAATAGAACTAGTTTATTTATAGTAATAGTAAATTTTAGTAATATAATTTTTTAGTTATGGACAATTTTCAATTATAGAAATCTATTGGAATCCTATATGAGAAATGTTTTGCTATCAAATTTAGTAATAAAATTTTTTAGTAAGAAAATATAGGTATAGAATTTTTTTGTAATTTTGTTTTTCAATATAGAAATGTATTGGAAAATTTAATTATTTTTATGTCATTATCACTTTGTCATCAATGAATGCTATATGAGATTTAATGATCTAAAATTTTACTCAGTGGAATATGCAGGCTTTGTAGAGTCGTGTCTCCTTGGAGTCATTGTCATCCCTGCTACCTCTACTTCCTCTACACGCAAGTCAGTGAGCTAAAGTCCACCTCCTCCTTCTCTACTCCTCGGTGTTGAATAGAGTAGAACTAGGGTATTTAGTTATGCTTCTTAACCAAATGAAATGTTTGGGTTATTAGATATATTGAAATGTTTTTGTCAATATTGAACCATTCAAATGCAATGAGCACCAGTTTATGCTCATGTGTGAATGCTTATGATAATTGATTCGGATATAATTTCAAGTTTAGGTATCATTGTATGTGTATGGACATCTTTGTATCGTAGGGAAAATCTGAGTGGCCTATGTTTTGCTGGAGTGTTGATTCATTTTCGTTTTGGCAAATTTCAGGCGCTCGATATGTCCTATTTAGCAAAGGTCATGCTGGATTTTTCCGTGAATTTAAGCATGATTTGTGCTAGAATATGTAGGGAATATTGAGTGCCCCGGATTTGCTAGAAAGAGAATTAAATGGCATTTCGAGTTGATTTAAGTCTGTAGGGGCTCCATACATGACAGTCAAAAAATCAGTGAGGGGGAGTCTCCACCATATATGAGAGAAGAAGAATGCCGATTGTTTCGTGGGGGTCGATTCTCCTTCTTCTCTTTGTGCTAGACCTTTGTTATGCACTAGGGGAAGAAGGAGTAGCGACCATCATCGACGGTCGAAAAATCGGTGAGGGAGTGTCCACCATATATGAGAGAAGAAGAATGCCGACTGTTGTCGTGGGGATCGCTTCTCCTTCTTTTCCTTGTACTAGATATTTTTAATGCACTAGGGAAAGGAGGAGTAGCGACCATCACCGACGATCGCAATATCAGAGAGGGAGTGCCCACCATATACATGAGATAAGAGTTTAGGAAGGAAGACTCGACAGACTTAAAGTCAACTTGTTACATATTGAGTAATAGTTATCTGTGGGTTGAGTTTCCTGGTAGTTGCCTTCGATCGATTTTCAATTAATGTTTCAACTATGAACATAGGAAATGTCTGACGACGAAAGTGTCGGATGTGGGGTTCTGGCAAACCCTTAAGGTTCAAACACTGGGATGCGCGCGAAGTCTTTCCTTCCTACCAATCTACGCCCTGGCTCGCTAAGATCTCGCAGACGAACTCGACGAACTCGCAATACAGGACGACACGAGGTTTATATTGGTTCGGGCCACCATTGTGGTATAATGCCGTACTCCATTGTGGTGGTGGTGGATTGCCTCTAGGGCTGATGATGAATAGTACAAGGGAAGAACAGCCTCCTGAGGTTGAGGTGTTCTTGTGTGTAGGCTCTCGATCGGGTTGGATCAAGCTAAGGTGAGATGAGATGATGATCCGATCCTCTCTCCGATCGTCCCCTCTACTATGGTGGCTAGCTCTACTTATATAAGCCCTGGTCCTCTTCCCAAATATCAAGCGGGAAGGAAGCCAACAATGGTGGGCCGATTGAAGGGGGACAGCTAGTATAAGCTATCCTGACAAAAGTGGTCTTCGCCTGCAAAAAGCACGGTGGTGACGCCGTCTTGGGCTCCACGATGACCTCCGTCTTGCCGTCCTCTTGGTCTTGGCCTCATTGCACCAATATGGCAACCTTTACCTGATGCCTCGGTACTCTTCGCCTGCGCTGGCCTACTTAGCACCAAAGAGGAAACAAGGACGTTGCACGCGCTGGCGCCAGCCTGGTGTCGTGCGTCATGGCTCACGTCACGAGGGTCTCGTGAGGTTTGCCTCGCCTTGATATCTCCGCTCCTCGTGAGCCTGCCTGGCTAGGCCACTCCAGAGGAGGCCTTGCGTCGTCCGCCTCGCGAGGGTCTTGGATGCTTTGTTGGTGAAGATGGGCCGTACGGCCTGCTGGCTCAGCCACGCCGCGGGCCGCAGGCAGGCAAGTCTGGGGACCCCCATTCCCAGAACACCGACAGTAGTCCTCAGGCCCAAGGTGCGCTCGGGCTTGGCTTCGCCGAAACCAAGGGCCAAGTACGCAGCGCCGCGAGTCCCAAAAGCCTGCGGCCTCGATTGACGTGTGGTGGATGATTGGACGTGGGCGTCTCCGCTTCCCCATGTTGCCTCGGCAACTGCTCGACTTGTCAAGTCCCTGTGACATGCAAGGAAAACCATCATTACCTGCGATCGTGGGAGAAGTCGGTTGGCCTTCCCTTGCTAAAAATGGGGGAGGGGCGGAGCCCCCGTAGCCCGTCTCTTCCTCGCTTGCTTGCTTCTTCCTCCTTGCTCCACTGCTGACAACAATGGTGCCCATCAGAAAGTTTTCTACTGAAGAGAAAGGAAAGGCTCCCCGTGATGATCCGAGGCCTCTTCCACCGAAGAAGAGGTCGATCCATCGCCGTGATGAAGCGGCGATGCAGGTGGTGTCGAGGCCTTGGTGCGAGCGGCCTCCTCCGAGGTACCCGCTTCCCTTATACGCCCGAGCCAAGGGCTTGGGAGGACGAGGTGACGAGCAGCGCTGCCCATGACGCATCCAAGGTTGCCGCGCCACGGCGACGCACGCAGTCGCCCCTGGGGTTCACACCGCGAACTCCTCGCACGAGTTGGTGCTGTAGGCGTCGATGCCTCCGAGCTCCTGGATCCGCTTCCCACGGTTCTTCTCCGACGTGATGCCACCGAGGGGGCCTCTCGAGCTCTGGCTGCATCACGCCGATTGCAGCGCTCCGGTGACCGGAGCAGAGATCGAAGCGGTCCCCACTAGCAAGATCTTCATGACGCGCGGCTGGGGCGAGATTGCGTGGGTCTGTCATGCGAGGGGCGCCCTCGCGATCCACTTTGAGTACGACGGCGTCTCCATGCTCTTCTTCAAGGTCTTCGATGCTGAGGGCCGCCGCCCGGAGTGCTGCTCCGGAGAGGAGCGTGAGGCTGGCGCGCGTCCCGCTCGCGGCCACTCCAGCAGCGGCAGCCCTTGGGAGTCCAGCAGCTCTCCTGAGCTCTATGAGACTCCAGAGACGAGCGACCACAGCTACGTGCCCCCAAGCTCTCGTCGCGCTCGGAGCAGTGCTGCGGCGTCAGGCCGTCGCCGCCGCTAATCTGGATGGGGTTGGCGCTGGCCTCCCGTGGCCCACTGTTGATGATGGTGTCCTGCATGGAAGGATGTAGATAGGATTCCCCTTAGTATCAGCTTTTGTTTCCTACAATGAATCATGAATTACCCCGTGGGGGCATGTAAGGGTCCGTAATGTCCTTTGTGCTTATCTTCCCTGTTATAAGAATTTGGTGAACGCATGTCCCGTTAAGGCTCGGCCAACCTTTCTTTCCTCACAATAGCTTGTTGCTCTACGCTGACAGGTCCCGGTCCCCAGGCAGGCTACAACCGTCGCTGGTATGCCAGGTTGTGTGCCGTGGTCAAGGCCAGGAGGTGTGTGGCCCGAGGTCCAGTAAGAGCCCCTGAGGCGCGATGCTCAGGAGGTCCCCCTTAGCGCTCAAGGGGTAAGGCGAGAAAGGGAGTTGACGTGGCCGCAATGGGGTTGCGGCAAGGCGTGAGTGACCATTAGGCCCAAACATTTAGCCGATCCGAGTCCGGGACTTATCTTGTTGATCTCGTGGCGACTCCTGACGTTGTGCTTGGGCTGCGCGCCTACTCGTGCGGCATAGCTAGGCCGACCCATACGAGTTTCCCTCCCCTCATGCTCTCCTTAGTGCTCTACGTCCTCAGGTCCCGGCCCTCGAGCGAGCTCAGCCGCCGCTGGTATGCCAGGTCGCGATGCCGTAGTCAAGGCCAGGGGGTGAGGGCTGGAGAGCCAGTAAGAGCTCCTCAGTCGCGATGCTCAGGAGCCCCCCTTTTAACGCGCAAGCAAATTGCACGAGAGAAAAGGAGACTCGCGGTGCCGCCTGCTATCCTTCCCACGGGGTCCCTGTGAACAGGCGCAAGAAGAAACATGGTTTGTCGTTACAGCTGTCAGCCTGCCGCTGGTTGCTCTAGATGAGGAGAAGGCACTGAGGGCCTGGTGAGGTGACGTGCGTGGGGCGTGCCGCGAGCCAGAGCTCGACCGCTCAGATTTGTCAGCGTGGCAGGGACGGACCCATGCACCAGCGTCGTGCCTGTGTGGAGGCCCCGGGGTAGGCGATGATCAAGCAGGTGGTAGCAGTTGGCAGGTTAAGCAAGGAGAGCAGACCAACTTGGATAAATGCAGGAAGGTGCGTGCCACCGGGTCCGGCCCGAGTGGCTTGGGGATGATGCAGCCCGAGGGGCGCCCCCAACAAGGTAAGCTAAGGACATAAGCAAAAGGGATACATGCCGTAGGGACGGACCCACACGGCCTGGGAATAATGCAGCCCGAGGGGCGCTCCCAGCTAAACGAGCTTGGAATATGTCACCTGGTTCTGTAGACAAAGTAGAGTTAGTGCACCTGAAGGCGTGCGTTGAAGAAGTGACTCCTCATGAGCCGCCAGAACCCTGAGCCTCGGGAGGCTCCGGGGCTCGGGAGGTTCCCTGAAGACCGTCTCCATCTCCTCGAGAACGGCGTGGTACATGGCTTCCTGAGCCGCCAGGATACGTCCCATGTTGCGCTGATAGGCCGACGCCATGCTTAGCAAGCCAAAGGGCATACGAACGTAGCTGTGCGGCGGGCCCTCGCAGCAGCCCATACGCGAAGGCCAGAAACGCTCCTGAGATACGACCATGTTGAGCCCTGGGACATCGATGCAGACACGCAGCCCAGCATCCTCGCCGGGATGCGGAGCTGCGCCCCGTGGGCGGCTGTCGCCGCACATGGCTCTTGCTTCTTGCAGTTCCTGGGTGGTCTTGGTGATGAACTCCTGAGTGGTGGGAATTCCTTGCCATGTGCTCTCCTGAGGGTCATGTGCCGCTAAGCACGCCTCCAAGTGGTGCCCAAGCACCTCCCTCGTGAGGTTGGCAAGGTCTGAGGCCCTCCAGAAGAGAGCCCCTGAGCCCTGCCTGAGGAGGGCACCGGGCGTGCCTTCCTATGCGATGGAGGGAGGCGCCCCTGGAGCAGGCACTGGTCCTGACGCGGCTTCTCCCGCGATGCCGTCCTCCTGAGGTCCTGCATGACGTGACTACTTCTTCTTGGGGATGGCCTCCAGAGGGCCTTCATTTCTGCTGTCGGGGTCGTCGATTGTTGTGGCTTGAAAGGCGCGCTCGAGGGAGCACACCGCATCCCTCTCTTCACACGGGACCGTGATGATTCCTATGCTTCCTGACATCTTGAGAACGTTATAGTTGTGATGAGTGACTTCCATGAACTTGGCCAGGGATGGATACCCGAGGATGGCATTATACGGCAGTCGGATGTGCGCGATGTCGAAGTCGATGACCTCGGTGCAGTAGTTCTTGTGCTCCCCGAAGGTGACAGGCAGGCGGACCTACCCTATCGGCATGGTGGACCATCGGTCACTCCCGAGAAAGGCTTGGTGAGCTGGAGCTGCTCATACGGACAGGACGTTGAGTCCTGCGCCGCCGTCGATCAGGGTCTTGGTGACCTGCACATTGCTGATGACTAGGGAACACAGCATAGGGAGGGTACCAGCGGTGCTGCGCACTTGAGGTGATCCGCCGAGTTGAAAGTGATGGCACATTGGGACCACCTGAGCGGGCGGGTGGCCTCGAGTTTGGGGAGCGCCACGTTCACCTCGCAAGCGAACTATTTGAAGATGCGCTAAGAGGCTGGGGCCTGGGTGCCACCCAAGATGCAGGCGATTGCGCGCGGCTCCTGGATGCCCCTAGCCCCCTTGTCCTGGTGGTGATCATCGTTCCTTCTTGGTGGCGGCAGCGGGGGAAGACCGGCGTTGCCCGGGGGCGATCCTCACGCGGCGGGTCCCTCCAGGTGCCCTCACGAGGCTGGTCCTGCCAGCGGTCCTCAAGAGGCCGGTCGTGCCACTCCTGGCACGGGCCATGGTCGTCCCAGCGTCCGCCTCCACGTCCTCCACCACAGTCGTAGCCCCGATCGTTGCTCTCGGGGCATCGACCATAGCATCCTTCTCATATGGCTCTGAGCTCTTGACAGTCGCTGCTGTTGTGGGTGTTCAGGTTGTGGAAGGCAAAGAACGGTCGGCCGTTCTTGGATGACTCGGGCTGATCTCTGCCTCGCTTGATGTCGGGCTCCACTGCGAGCACAGCTACCTCCTTGCGCTTCACGTCCTTGGCCTTGGCCTTCTTCTCCTCCGCGCCCATGGCTGGCAGCTCAAGGAGAGAGAGGCCCCCCTCCTCAGCTCTTGCGCACTTGGTCGCCAGGTTGAACAGCTCCTGAGATGTGTAGAGCTCCTCGTGGATGGCGAGCTCTTCCTTCATCTTGACGTCACAGACACCGTCAAAAAACATGGAGATGATGGCCTCGTCCATGACCTTGAGGATCTTGAGGCGGGTGTTGTTGAAGCGCTGGATGTACTTCTGGAGGGTCTCTCCTGGTTGCTGCCTGATGCGGTGTAGATCACCCGCGGCCGGCGGGCGGTCGCGCGTGCCCTAGAAGATAACGACGAAGCAGTCGTGCATCTCGTCCCAGGAGGAGATCAAGCCGTGCTGCACATTCAGGAGCCAAGAGCGAGCTCCATCCTTGAGAGCCATGGGAAACCAGTTTGCCATGACCTTTTCATCGCCATTGGCCGCTTTGATGCTCAGCTCATAGAGCTGCAGGAACTCCACGGGGTCGGAGGTACCATCGTAGCGAGGAGGCAGATCCGGCTTGAACTTGCCCGGCCAAGCGACGCTACATAGCTCGGGGGTGAATGCGCGGCAGCCAGCCATGGTAGCCGGAGCCCGCTTCAGAGGTGGAGCTTGGTCTTGATGAGTTCCGCGCTGCGCCGCTGCGGGTGGTGCGTGGTCTTGACGAGGTGGCGCGGGGTGCGCAGGTGCAGCTTCTCGCGGCCGCGGAATTTCTTGGCAGCTTCTCTCATCGCGCGTGGGCGCCAGTCACGGCGGATCATGTCGCGGAACCGCACGCCTTGGTGCCAAGGCGACGTCTTGGGGCTGAGGTGGTGGAGGCGCGCCATGAGCCCCGTCGCCCGCGGCTGGTTGAGGGGGAGGCAGAGAGTGGGACGGCGCCGGAGAGCCCCCATGGCGCGGACGAGCTCGACAATGCGTTCGAGCCACTCCTCGTAGAGGTTGTCGATGGGGCGATAGCGCAGCAGCTCATTCGCTGCGAGGAGAGCGACCCGTGCCTCCATGGGAGTGCGGTGCGCGTGAGACGAAGAACCGGCAGGGGTCAGCGATGGAGTGGCGGTGCGTCCGTCCTGCCGCACCGAAGGATGCAGCGAGGACGCCTGCTGCTCGTTCCCCGCCGGGCCGGTGGCAGCGTTGGCGGCGGGGGACGGAGAACGGTGATGTGGCCCGCCGACGGGAGCCGTCTAAGCGACATGGGTGGTGAGGGCAGCCCGACGCTCAGCTCGAGCACGGCGAGCGTCCACCATGGAGACGACAGAGTGAAGGAGCGACGAACTGATGGAAGGAAGGCTACGGCGCATCCCTACCTGGCGCGCCAAATGTTGGATGTGGGGTTCCGGCAAACCCTTAAGGTTCGAACACTCAGGTGCACGCGAAGTCTTTCCTTCCTACCAATCTATGCCCTCGCTCGCTAAGATCTCACAGACGAACTTGACGAACTCGCAATACAGGAAGACACGAGGTTTATACTGGTTCGGGCCACCATTGTGGTGTAATACCCTACTCCAGTGTGGTGGTGGTGGATTGCCTCTAGGGCTGATGATGAACAGTACAAGGGAATAACAGCCTCCTGAGGTTGAGGTGTTCTTGTGTGTAGGCTCTCGATCGGGTTGGATCAAGCTAAGGTGAGATGAGATGATGATCCGATCCTCTCTCCGATCGTCCCCCTCTACTATGGTGGCTAGCTCTACTTATATAGGCCCTAGTCCTCTTCTCAAATATCGAGCGGGAAGGGATCCAACAATGGCGTGCCGATTTGAAGGGGGACAGCTAGTACAAGCTATCCTGACAAAAGTGGTCTTCGCCTGCGAAAAGCTCTGTGGTGACGCCGTCTTGGGCTCCACGATGACCTCCGTCTTGCCGTCCTCTTGTTCCAGGTCTCATTACACCAATATGGCACCTTTACCTGACGCCTTGGTACTCTTCGCCTACGCTGGCCTCCTTAGCACCAAAGAGGAAACAAGGACACTGCGCGCGCTGGCGCCCCCCTGGCGCCCACCTGGTGTCATGCATCATGGCTCACGTCACGAGGGTCTCGTCAGGTTTGCCTCTCCTTGATATCTCCTCTCCTCATGAGCCTGCCTGGCTAGGCCACTCCAGAGGAGGCCTTGCATCGTCCGCCTCGCGAGGGTCTTGGATGCTTTGTTAGTGAAGATGGGCCAGACGGCCTGCTGGCTCAGCCATGCCGCGGGCCGCAGGCATGCAATTCTAGGGACCCCCGTTCACAGAACGCCAACAGAAAGGGAATTCATTATGTGCGAATACTTCGAAGACGAGCGCGGCCTATACGACAGGCCTCACCTAGTTGGTGCTAGGCGCTTCAGCATCATGCTGGATGAGACCTTTGAAGTGGATACAATAAGTCACAATGACAAGTTTTTTTCATAATGAAGCATGGCTTTTGCTTCTTTTTCTTCAACTTATAATTTTAATTTTTTACAATACTACTAACGTATCCCTGACATGCAAGAATGTATGTCTTGGATAGGATTGGTTTCAATACTATTGGAAGTATGGATGTAAAGAGAGTTCACTTTAGGACCGAGCATGGTTATACTATTTAGGAAGATGGTAAGATTTTTACTATTTGTCCTCAGTGCATCTTTTGCATACATTATTTTTAAGCTAAACTTCATTGCTAAGTATGTTACTATGATATTCTGCAACAGGAAATTCCGATGAATGTTGTGCCTCATTGGATCGAGCCTAAAGGTCGCATGACAATGGTTAGCTTACGGCTAAGATATCCTTCATTGCACATGAGTGCATTCACGATTTCTCAAAGTGAGCAAGTCTTAATAGTCAAATACTAGAGAAAAATTGTGAAGGATCATAGCAGAGAAGTACTAGGGGCAGCAATCAGAAGCGCAACCCACAATTAGGAGACATGTTCATCTGCATTCTCCAATATTATGAAGCAGGAGTGCTACACATGTTTTGGTGGTAATGACTATGATTATTATTATTAGCTAGTGTTGATGGTGATTAGATAGCTACACTATGACTATGAGGATTAAATAGTGTTGGTGGTAATGACTATGATGATTATTAGCTAGTGCTGTTGGCGATGATATTATGCAAGAGTTTTTATATTAATATGACGATGATTTTGATCATGATTATCATGATGATTTGTCATTACGATCATGATTAGTTATTATATCATTGGTGGAAGGAACGCATATTAGATTCACATGGATGGATCAAAAGTGACCAAAAGTTGAATTAGTAGGATCAGCGTCCTAATTCAACTTTTTATTCATCCAAATGAATCTAATCATGTTTCTTCCTCACAATGATATATTAATCATCATGGACATACTGATATAAGAACCTCTTAATTGGTACAGTATCAAAATTTGTATGACGGTGTATAAATACACTAAAAAAAGAAAAACAGAATACTAGTAGTGCTGGACAGGAGGCATGCTACTACAAGTTAGATTAGAAGTAGTGCTGGAGACAATACACGCTACCCCTATATGTCTTACTAGTAGCGTGTGTTACACGCGCTACTTCTAAGGAATAGTTGTAGCACCTTACTAGTAGCGCGGGTACCCGCGCTACTAGTAGGCATTAAACTCGCGCTACTACTAGGCTTTTCCCTAGTAGTGACGACTTGGACATAAACATTGAGTACCATGGGTTTTAAATTCCAAAAAATTCAAAAATGATCATAAAAAGATGAAACCTTGCTTGATATAATGGCATGGCACCAAGATGCTATGATAAAAAAATTGGCCTGTTTGATGAAAGTTTGGGCACACACCTCTCACAAACTGGAGCATCTCATGAGAATAGTTATGGTTCCGAGAGGGAACAATGCATGTTTGATGACGAACCGACGGTCACTTCTTCGTGTGGCCTTGAAAATGTTTATATTGTTAACATGCACTAATTCAACTATCAACTTAAATTTGGAAAATTTCAGGGGTCATTTGACCTTTTTAAGACATTTAAGTGAGCTTCAAGTCATTTAATGGCTGTAATTCAAATTTTAACTACATGTACATGCAACAGAAAATCATCATGGGTTGGCAATCATATTTGTGTCCTTGTGTGCAAGTTAATGCTCTATGTAGTAAATTGGAGCGAATTTTCAAACATATTGGTATCACCGCTTGGACACAAACATTGAGTACCATGGCTTTCTAAATTCCAAAAAATTAAAAAATGATGAGAAATACATGAAACCTGACTTGATGTAATGGCATGGAACCAAGATGTTGCGGTAAAAAAATTGGCATGTTTGATGAAAGTTTGGACATACACCCCTCACAAACTGGTGCATCTCGTGAGAAGACTCGTGGGTACGAAAGGGAACAATGCATGTTTGATGACGACTGATGACCCACAAGTATAGGGGATCAATCGTAGTCCTTTCGATAAGTAAGACCATCGAACCCAACGAGGAGTAGAAGGAAATGACAAGTGGTTTTCAGCAAGGTAATGTATGCAAGCACTGAAATTGTAAGTAACGAGTAGTTTGATAGAAAGATAATTTGTAACGAACGGGTAACGATAATAGTAAAAAAAGTGTAGCAAGGTAGCCCAATCCTTTTGAGGCAAAGGACATGCCAAAACGGTCTCTTATGATAAGCAAAGTGTTCTTCAGGGTACACGGGAAGTTCATCTAGTCACTTTCATCATGTTGGTTTGACTTGTGTTCGCTACTTTGATAATTTGATATGTGGGTGGATCGGTGCAGAAACCAAATATAGTCATTCATAGTGGTATTGTTGAAACTGGTACTGATGAAATTGAACTGCACAATTCATACTTGCACATATAGAACATCACATTCTGAATAACTGGAATAAACAAGGCATACTACGAACAACCAAAGATAGCATTTGAAACTGGACATATGCTAACTACAAACAACCGAACAATCAAAAAACTTTAAAAGAGGCATATGCTAGCTATAACAAGCTTAACAGCAAGCAAATATATGCATTCCTATCGGTATGTTTAAAACTGGATTGATGAAATGTACTGCACAATAAATAATTGCACATATAGAGCATCACATTGTGAACAACTGAAATAAACAAGGTATACTGCAAACAACCATATATAGCAATTAAAACTAGACATATTATCATGACACTACAAAAGGGACTAGACAAAACAAATCATGGGTTTCCTCACTTGTCACAGATGGGCTCATTCCCGTTGGAAGTGCACGGCTGTAGGGTGCCCTCCCTGATGTCACAGACGGGCACTTTCCCCTTGGAAGAGTAGATGGGCTCTTTCCCGTTGGAAGAGCCAGAGAGGGTGCCTCGTGGTTGCCGTCGATGAGGTCTGACTTGGAAGCTGTGGATCCCAAGTCAGCGTCGCAGAACGTGTCCTTCAGAAATGACAAAAGGGGCTCGATGGCGATGTAGGATGGCAAATTGTTGACAGCGAGCCAGAGGAGATCAGCGGCGGGGCCATGGATGAGATCAACGGCGGTTGAACCCGAGGGGTTGGGGATGGGCCACTTAACCTGTGACATAGCCTGCCTCAGGCCGGCGCTGTCAATGACCTCGATGTCGTAGCCGGAGGCCGAGACATGCCCACATAATCTAGCCCACTTCTTGAGTGCCTGCCGCCAATAAAGGTCGTCAGCTTCCTCGGCGACGTCGGGCGAAGAGACCGCGATACACCTATTTTGGGCCAGGCGCTCCTCGAGCTCCATCAGAAGCGTAGCCGGGCTTAGGCTGCAACGCTCTGCAGTGGGCGATGGGGATGGGGATCTGTGGGAAAGGGGGCGTTTGGCAGGCGCCATCTAAGAAACTCAGGGCGGCCTGGGTATGGAGATCGGTGGGTAAGCTCCATGGGCAAACCGGCAGATGCTGACAATGGAGGCCTTGTGGCGGCGGCGGTGGCGGCGAGGACCTTGCTAGGGTTTCGAGCGAGGGAGGGTGTGTGTGTGCGCATGCCCGAGGAGGTTTTGGTGTGTGTGTGTGTGTGTGTGTGGAGGGGGGTGTTTGAGGAAATGACGCGGTTACTGAAAATTTTACTACGCGGGAGTCAAATGCGGGAGTGAAATGCCAGGGCTATTGAAAATTTTGATGATGGTGCATCGCACATGGTCTGGAGATAACAACCGTGTATTATGAAACAGAAAAACCCTCGAGGCGGACAAATATTTTCGACAGATGCAGGCGGGATTGGGAACAAGAAACATCACACACGGTCGAAACATAACAACCGTGTGTTATCAATCAGAAAAAAGCTGCAGGCTGGTAGATATTTTTGAGAGGGGAAGCCTCATGGAGCCCAATACACACGGTTAGTTTGAGTGAACCGTGTTTGTTGCATCATCTGACTTGTCTAATGTTCATAAATTTGGCAAAAAATGATGCAGGAGAGGGTCAGAACACGAACACACTTGCATGAGGACCAAATTTATGTATGAAAAGGGTGGTTTGATTTTCAAATACCAAATGTAACTTCGATGTGGTACCTATCTCGCAAAGCGCACGGTATTGCTTGCCCCCACCCCCCTCATGTCGGCACGAAGGGAATCGTAAGCTATGAATGCATGTCCCCTCCCCCAACCAAGGTTCACCTAGCATAGTGCGAAGTAGCTAGCAGCCCCCCTCCCTCGTGTCGGCACGAAGGGAATCCTTTGCTATGAATGCATGCCCCCCAACCGAGGTTCACCTAGCAAATTGCGCAGTAGCAAGCATCCCCCCTCCCTCGTGTCAGCACGAAGGGAATCCTTTGCTATGAATGCATGCCCCCCAACCGAGGTTCACCTAGCAAAGTGCAAAGTAGATAGCAGCCCCCCTCGTGTCGTCACGAAGGGAATCCTAAGCTATGAATGCATGCCCCCCCCCCCAACTGAGGTTCACCTAGGCAAAGTGCAACATAGCTAGCAGCCCCCCTCGTGTCTCCATGAAGGGAATCCTAAGCTATGAATGCATGCCCCCCAACCGAGGTTCACCTAGCAAACTGCAAAGTACGTAGCAGCCCCCCCTCCCCCCACACACACACTTTCAGTCGGTGGGCCAGAGAGGCATATCTCACAAAGATGGATCATAAAACGGACCAAGAATAATTCACCTTAGTCGTACAACCTCTCTCTTGTTGTTGGTCAAAGTGATGGCCGTCCATGCGACCCCGGAGATGGGCTAGCTCGCCAATAATCACGCAAGTAGCTAGTCCCCGAAGACAACCACTGCATGCGTGTGGCCCAAAGATATGTATGGAGAGGTGTGTTTTTGAGTAACAATGGAACATCTTTGATGTGGCACCATGATTTCAGACTAGAAATCCCACACTGAGTGAGGGTTAGGTTGACGACGCATATGTATGTTACACCACACTTCAAGCCAACGACGGGGATTCATGCATGCATGCGTGCATAGTATATGCGCTCAAACTTAATTAGGTCTGAATCTCACCATGTCCTATACTATGATAACACAAACCAAATGAAGAATCTGCCATGCTAACCTATCTTGTTGTCGGTCAAGGTGATCATGGATGTCCACGCGGGCCCATGAATATATAGGCTTGTCGTCAATAACCACGCGAGGGAGTGTACCATTCGAAGGCAACCACACTACATGCATATGTATGGAGGTGATGTGTGCATGCATGTTTGAATACCATTTCACAACATTGACATGGCGCGTGCGTCAAAAATCATACACTAGCTCCCCACACAGAGCGAGATCGGTTCATGACGTGTCATTGCACTAGCCACTTCAACTCGATGGGAGGGATTCATGCGTACACATGCATGTGTGTGTGCTCAAACTTTATCATGCATGTCATCCCAGAGCATGACCTATATACATACCATATTACAAGAAAAAATAATAATCCCCTCCTAAGTCAAATTAACCTCTCTTGTTGTCAGGCAAAAAGTAGTGATGGACCAAGCGGGCCCATAGATGGAAAGCACCAATATCGCTGATAACCGCTTAAGTAGGCGCGAGAGGACAACCACCACCGCTTTGCATGTGGGCCAAACATATATATATGTTGAATACCCAAAATGCACAACTTTGATGTGCCACATGCCTCAAAAATCGTAAACAATGCACCCACACAGAGCGAGGTTCATGAAGCATACTACATATGATGGTCCCCTTCCCCCCTTTTCACCGCATACTATATGCTACTGCCGTAATTTGTACAACCCAAAAGAATCCTCAACGATGGTGAAATTAATTAACCTCTCCCGATGTAGGTCAAAGTGATGCGTGCATGCATCGACGATGGCCACGTGGGCCCACAGATGGAAGCATCACACGTGAGTGTCCTAGCTAGGATAACCACCGCATGCATGTGGACCAAAGAGGTGTTGTGTGATGTTTGAGTAGCCAATTTCACAATTTTGATGTGGCACGTGCCTTGGAAATCGAAAAGTCCCGACACTGAGTGAGGTGTACTTATTCACAGACGCGTACGTATAGTATATATGCTAGTCCCCTCCCACCTCTTCGATGCATACTACATACCACCATAACACAAACAAAAACGATTCTACCTTGCTGGTCAAATTCACCTCACTGTCGGCTGTTCATCAAAGTGATGGACGACGACCTCACGGGCCCACAGAAAGCATCACACGTGAGTATCGAGTGTCGTGTAGGACAACCATCGACTGCATGTGGCAAAACATGTATGTATGAAAGGGTTGTGTAATGTTTTAAATAACAAATTGACGACTCTGATGTGGCACCGGCCTGCCTAACAAAACGGCCAAGCTAGACAGTGGCTCACAACTCGTAGTGTACTGCGAACCACCCGCCACCTCCAGACGCACACACCCACACCCACACCGCGAATCCAGCGCAACTACGATGCATGTTAAATTAATTATCCCTCGGTGAACATATGTTACCAAAGGAGGGACGTTTTAATTTTGAAAAAATCATAGAGATCATTAAGACGTTTTAGTACATTAATTGATTGATTTTCTACGGGTATAATGTGCAAAAATCAAATTTGAGCTACATGCACACGTGACAGTGCACCTAAATGGATTGCAAAAACACATGTGTCTCACTGGGTGCATGTTTAAATTCTAGTACATACAAAACTTATTTGAAGTTCATGAAACTTATCGTGTTGTCATATGGACACCAATACAAAGTGGCATTGTACTTCTTTGTCAAACTAGAGACCAGTTTTGATGTAATTGGGAACCAATATCCCAAACAGATTATTTATTCGAACTGTGAGCGTTAGGCCAACAATGGATATGTGCCATGCTTCGGTTAAGCAATAAAGCCACAACATTAATCATCCAAATAGAAGAACAATTTACGTGCCGCCGTGCGACCCATGTGCCGTGCGAGCAGGCGTGAGCTGACGGGACGCATGTGAGCAGTTCGCCTTGTAGGCAGACTGGGAGACGTGCGTGCAGGTGTATGAATTAACGGAGGCGTGCCCGCTGCGCAGTGTCATCAGGAGGCGTGCGAGTAGCTATGTGAAACTTTGGTAGGCATGCCAGCAGTCCGGTGCGTAGGCTCACCGGGAGGCGAGCCATTGGTTTGACCGCCGCCCATCTCTCTCCCACAACTCCATATTAATGGTGTGCCCGAGCGGCCGCACCCCCATCCTCGCCACACACACAATCCTCTCTCTCCGTTTGCATCCTCGACGCCGCTCTGAGTCCTCAACGTCGTAACTGTATGAGGATGTCGCAGAAGCGCCCCATCAGAGGGAGTGGCGACGCCAGGGCTGCTAAAGCACCGGAGCATGGCGTGGAGATGGAGACAGAGGTTGTCGTCACCGCTGGCGAGTTATCGCTGCACCCTGACGTCGTCGATGGCATCGAGCTTCCACAGCCGGAGGCAGAGTTCCACATCGACTCTAGTGACGACTCCGATGACCACTCCGGCGACGAATCCGATGATGACGGATAGCTGGTTAGTCATCTATACCCATTTATGTGTCAAATAGATCAGATGATTTCTCTGGTTATTCCTGCCTCCCCCTTTTTGGAATAGAAATCCTACGGTTATGTTCTCCCAATCCATGAAATCTGAGTAAGTTCCGTTCGATCCGTGTAGTGTATTGATTGTTTGAATGGTACAAGTGATAAGTGATAAGTTGTTTCATCTGTGTAAATGATTTCTGCTAGTAATCCGACTAGGGTTAGTGTTCGTGCTAATAATTCCTAGCCAAGACTTGACAATTGATTTTAAATGACCTACATATGTTTGTGCCATTATTTTCTTCAAGACTGGTCTGTACATAGACGACTATGCTTAAAAATCAAACCATAGTCTCTGGATATGTGTAAATAAATAGCCATAAATTCCTAATCCTACTTCACGGCGTGTAATCAATGATGTGGACAGCGAGGATGAAGATGGCCAGCGGAGGTACAAGAGGCAAATCCCGAGGGAGCTTTATGCAGGAATGCATAACAGGCGTATTAGGACCTGGAACGGCGGCTATCAATGCCCATTTTGCAACCACAAGCTTCATGTCGCGTATCTAAGTGTTTTGGCGCATGCAAGAGGACGGGATGTTGGATCCTTCAAGCAAAAGTATTCTCGCAAGGTGGCACACAGTGCGTACGCCGAGTACCTGGAGAAGCTTCAGGATCGTGCCAACATGTGAGATGAGATGTGGGATCAAACTATGTACGCTTGAGTATGCTTAATGACGGTTGAACTATATGTGTACTTATGGTTGAACTATGCTTGTGTACCTGTATGCTTATTATCTATGTCTGAGTATGTTTAATCTATGTTTACTTATGTCTAACCGTGGGATATGGATGCAATCAGTTCGGTTGATGGAATCTACCTCCGTCTTAGTTTATTGGTCCCCTTTGTAATTTGTGTTAAATTTTGACCAAAGGTTTAACTGACAAAATGTTAGTGCAGGTCAGCAAAATTATATCGTTGGATGGGTATTTGAGCATAGTGTTCAGTGATATGATTTTTGGTAACATGCATAAACATTTCTTAGTTAAATATTTGCTCAAAATTTGGTAAAATTTACAAAAGGGACCAATAAACCAGGACGGATGTAGTACGTCAATCACACACGGTTCCCAAAATTGGAACCGTGTGCAATGATTTTCATTTTGCTTGTTGCGTCAAACACAGACAGTTGACTCTAGAAAACCATCGCCTCCAAAATTCTTTACGGGACTAGAAAACCCTCACCACCCAATTCAAAAAAGAAAAAAGAAAACCCTCACCATCTCCATGTCACAAAAACCCTCACCCTGCCCGCCACCCCCTCTGGTCCCCATTCACACCTGCACAAGCTCCTCCGCGTCTATGCATGGCACCGCCTATCGCGGCGGTAAACACTTAGCTCGACACCTGCCGCCGCCGCCAGGCTGCTGGCAAAGCCCACCACAATTCGCCACTTCCGCTTGCCGCCTCCTATCTCCATCGACTTTCTCGACACTGCTCAACATCGACCCAGCTCCGCTCGGTTGGGGAATCTTCTATACTGAGGGTTCTTTCTCATGGTCAACAAGGTAACTAATTTAATGAGATATTATCTCATCTCTTATCCTAGTTCATTTTCCTCCTTTAATCACCCGGTCGAAATCGCCGTGAATTCATTTCGAGCTGATTTGAGGGTTTTCTTCCGTTGATAGAGTGTACAGTGCGCGGACACATCAGGACCTTGCGGCCTTCGCCATACATTTCATCTCACTATACCATATGACTTGAGGATGCGCGCGGTATGTTCAATCTCACCCTAAATCGGATGGCATGGCCTACTTTCCTGAACATATTCTAAATATTACTACATTTGGATAAAAGGTGGCACATGCACCATATACATCAGAAGGGGATTTTTTCCATCTTCTTTATATATTAGGCAAATTAAGGATGTATTGTTCTTTCAATTACTTTGATATTTCCATGAAATCATGTTTACCCTACCTGTTTAATTATAAATTTTTGTGCTTCGATTTCGAATGTTGTACAACTCTTTCAATTTGGGCCCATATTTGCATGTCATGATATTTTCTTTAACAATCCTGCCATTTTCTGCAGCGTGTCCCTTGCTATGCAACAGAATCTGTAGTGCACAATCTTTCCCTTTACCTAAATCAAGACTGCAGGGATGTCATACTGCACACAACCCATGGACTTACAATCGTTGCTACTGTAAGACTTGATGAACGTGGTGACTCCTATTTTGGCACTGGCTTTTGAAAAGAAATTTCTATGTTTTGAACTGAAAGCTGGCACTATAATTGCACTGCACATAAAAGGGTCTGGTCATGAGATATATGGTAACTTTCCATATGATATCATTCGTCCAGACTTTGTTTGAAGTAAGTTTTCTTTTCAACTACCTGCATTTTGACTTACCCAGCAATATCAAATGAGTTGTGTAGTATTTAAGAAACCAACTGTTATCCCCTTTTCTTACTATATTCCTACCTAATAACTTCTAGTTACCAATACACTTTTCTATTGCCCTGTTTTAACTAAATATTCCCTGTACTCCCATTTCTATCAGAAAACGCCGCTGTCAAGGAGACTTCGGAGGTGTAGAACGGGGCTGCCAACAAGTGGAGGCGGGGCGAGCTAGAACCACAAGTGACTCCAGCAGGCCTAGACTTCATCATCAGCCTCCCTGATGATATGTTGACAGTCATCATCTCCCTCCTCCCAATCAAATATAGGGCACGGACAACCGTCCTTTCCCAATGGTGGCGCCCCCTATGGAAGTCCAGCCCTCTCGACCTCATCGACACCCACGAGCTCTGCCATGGCTACCGCAAGAGCTTGCATGAATTCTCCAAGATCCTCGACAGTCACCTTGGCCCAACCAGAGCACTTAGAATGGGCAAGTTCCGTTCCAAATACAAGGACTGGCCCAACTTGATGACTGGTTCAGATCCCCCGCCCTAGATCAGCTCGAGGAGCTCACTTTTGATGATGGGCATATGCGGTCGCTGCCAATGTCTGCACTCTGCCTTGTGCCCATGCTGTGCATCGCCAAGTTCAGGAACTGCCATCCCCCCTTAATGATGCGCCCACTCTTATTCTACCATGACTAAAGCACCTCAAGTGCGTCACCGTCTGCCTCTCAAGCGGTGACATGGAGCACCTGCTCCGTGGTTGTACTGCACTCGAGTACCTTCGTCTTCAGGCGATCAATGGGTTGGGTACCTTCCACATCACCTCCATGACTCTTCGGACTATTTATGTGTGTTGCTGGTGCGGCAGGAAGACATCACAAGATGTGTGCCACATTATGGTCATTGAAGACACACCTGCACTTGGGAGATTACTTGTAGTTTATCAAGAAGGTCCAACAAGAATCAATGTCATTTCTGCGCCGAAATTGACAGTGGTGGGCTACTCGTGTGCCAAATACTCTGAACTTGTTATTGGATGCACACCCATCCAGGTACAACAGCCGCCTTCTACCTCTCCTTCTACAAATTAACATTATTTCTAATTTCGAAGATGTTTGTTCGTCTGTCATTCAGAAAATGATTCCGACAAGCTTAACCTTGAAACTGCGCATAGTGAAGGTCTTGGCAGTAGAATATATCGGCCCCAACCTGGCGCAAGTTGTCAGTTTCCTGAGATGCTTTACGTGCCTGGAGAAGCTATATATCAAGGTGATGTTCCTTTCCTGTTTACAATGACAATGTACTACAATTTTTGACACCTTTTTCCAAGTTTACAATGACAATGTACTACAATTTCTGAAGGATTCTTTTGGAGGATTTCAGTACATACATGTCCCCCCCCCCATATTGGTTGCTTGATCCATATGGTTACAATCAATAAGCATTTCTCCTTTGGATTCATCTGTACTAGTTTTCTTAGGGAACTTTTCATCCACTCCAACCTCTTATGAAGAAGGCTACATTTTTCTAGAATGTAATCAAATGCCCATGTTAATCATGTCAGATCAAAGATGGCATGTTAGTGCATTTTACAAATCCTACAAACCAAATAGGCCTGTAGAAATGTTCAAAACTGCATGTAGGAACTAACACGTTTTCTTCTTTTGCAGATAAGATTAGGCCCAGTGGTGGATAATGTGATACAATATAACAATCACGTCGAATTCCTAGATCTGCATCTCTCAGGAAATTACATTGAACTCCTACCGAGGGACCTTACCAGAGATTATATTCGCCAGGGTCTTTATTCTCAGAGCAAGGGTGCTGAAGGAAATCAGGTTTGCCATACATTTATTTCACAAAAATGAATGGTTTGTTGATCAGCGCTGGCACCTGCGGCAGAATGGAATAGGCTCCAAAAATGCTGAATTTCATTTTGGAACTTCAGATGACAAAGTAATCGGAAGTCATCGTGTCAACCCCATGCATGACTTCTCAGTGGCTGACCCCTTTGCAAAAATTGTGAGGTTTCAAAACTAGACTTAGAAGTGGCAATATTAGTTTGAATCTCTCTGATATCCATGTCCAGCGGATCAACATGAGCGTTTGCAGCTGATGAGCTGAATTTCATTTCTAATATCAGTTTGAACCTTGTAATCTTCGAATTTGAGCCATAAAACTCTGGAATTTGAACCTTGTAATATTTCGAGCTTTTGTGGTGCAATCGCTGAAGTGGCATCGTATGAGACTCGTATATTGGTAGCACTATTTTGACCTTAATATGCAATGGTCTTAGATTTTATTAACCATTCTCAAATCTGTTTACCTTGTCGATCTCACAGCACATGATCTGTATCGCTAACTCGACTGCGATCTTCGACATTATTGCACACAGTTGGTTTCTTCCATCGTGTGCCCTGCAGAGCGCAGAATTAATTATCACACTCGAGTGTCCATCATCACCCTTCTGTGTAACTTTGACCTCATCACCCATGGGTAAACTTATGGCCGAAGTCATTCCACACACTTCGTTTTTACAAAGATTTTCGCCAATAAACGCCCATGATTTGTCCCTCTTCTAGCCGACGTGTGGCCAAACTAGCCGGGTGGGAAGCTTGCACGGTAAACTACACGGTAGCGCGGGAACAGGCTCACCGATGATACACTTGGCACCTCTTCAAGCCCACGCGTGTGGTGTGGTGTTGTCAAGCGTGCACTGGAATACTCCGCTATGAACACTGTGACAAGACGTGATGATTACAGGCCGGCCGGCCCTCATTTATTACAGCAGCCATTTAACCCTTGTGTCTCTTCAACATTTCGATCGCGCCCCACCATTGCAAGAAGCACACCCACCACGAGAAACTATTAGTGTCACATCCCTAGTTCTGGTATGACCTAGACCAGCTAGTCATTTGTGCATCATGTTTAAATTCCATTTAAACTTGAAATGGGGATTTGTGAAACCCTCAGAATCATTTCTGGAAATAACCCAGATAAAAATTGCTCCAAAAAGGTCCAAGAAAATGTTCATGTAGCTCTCACAAAATATTGGTTAGAGGTAAAATTCAAACAAATATTTTCAGGAGCTCATAAGTATTTATTTTGGCCTTTTGGAATTAATGCAATAATTATTTGCATTGGATATATATATATATTATATATATATATATATATATATATATAATATGTCCAAAAATTATGCTAGTTATGGAGGAACTCTGGAATAATACCATTAGCTCCTATAAAAAGTGGCATAAGGAAATAAATTGGTTTATTATTTTACTAAATCAGAAACAAATGCCAGAAAATAGAAAAGAAAACAAAAATGGAAAAAAACCTTACCTGCACCCTGGGACTGTGCGGCCCAGCAGGCCGGCCCACCCAGCTGGCGACGCCAGTTGTCCCTGACCTCTCGCCAGGAGGACAGGGCATGTGCCCGTGGCGTGCACGCACGCGCCCGGCCACCTCCTCTCTGCCTGCTTCATCCCAGCTGCGTCCAGGCAACGCCACGCGCCGTCCCGCACCTCTCCCACTCTCTCTCATTCCCTCCCCTTCTCTCTCTCTCGCTCTCTCTTGCGAATGCCCGAGCGCCGCCGTCGCCAACGCTCGCCGTTGCCGCGCCCACCATCACGTACTTGCTCTCGCTTCCTGCCCATACGCTCTGCATCGTCTTCCTCGTCATCTCCACCGAGCTAAGCCAACTGGGACGCTCCATAGCATCATCATCGCCACCGTCTTCAACCTCGGGAGCTGGTCACCGCCGACGTCACTTCGCCATCGCCAAGCCGTCCCCGAGCAAGTTGAGCCCCTCTTCGTGATCGCCGTGAGCCCCGCCATCTTTCCCCCCTCTCCCATGTTAATTTGCGTGCTATAGGCGTGCAAGCCACCGGACCCGAGAGCTCACCGCCGCCGCGCTCGTCGTCGCTGGCGAATAGGCTAGCAACCTTCGCGTCCGAGCACTGCTATGTGTTTAGCATGCTCCCAGAAACCCAACACTACCATCTGCTAGTCCTCCCGTGCACCGCAACATCGACCCCGAGCTTGACCGAACTCTGGCCGCCGGGACTTACTCGCCGTCGTTGGCTCCGGCCACCATAGGCCCGGCCTCCACCACCACTAGATGCACGCCTGCAAGAGCTCTCCAACGAGCCCAAGAACAACCTCGCCCGTGCCCTGTGGGCGTTTTCTAAGCCGCGCCGCTGTCTCGGGCTACGCCAGCGTCAAGCCGCCGGTGGGTTTTGACCCCGGTGACCAGGAGGTTTGACCTCCCGTGGGTCGCGGACATGTGGGGCCCGGCCCTGTTAATTTTTAGTTAGGATTAGTTTAACAACTAATTAAAACCTGATTAACTAATTGGGTCACTGACGCGTGGGCCCAACCCCATTAACTAACCCAGTTTAGGTTTAATTTAATTTAGGGTTAGCCACAGACACTAACGTGTGGACCCCACACGTCAGGTTTGACCTGGTCAGCCGCCTTTGACCTGCTGACGCAATGCTGCTGTCATGCTGACGCAATATATCATTTTCTGGTATTAAAATAAATTAGGAAATTCCAGAAAATGTTATAAACTTCAAAAATTCATATAAATTCAACCGTAGCTCAGATTGAAATAATTTATATATGAAAAATTATCAGAAAAATTCAATCTATCCATCTGTACCAGTTTCATGCCTGTCAAACCAACTTATACCTACTGTATAAGTGAAACACTAAAATGGCTTATATAAAAAGCTTATTTTGGAGATGCATTTGAATCTTTGGATCAAATGGATTTCATCCAAATAAAAGCTAGTTGCATCAGCTCAATCAGCATCACATATTCATGCCATGATCATGCATCATATTGTTGCATATGCTTGTGTTTGATTATCAACACCGTTCCTTCTTGATAGGTCCTGCTCCGGAGACCAATCCAGAGTACCTGTCAGAGGAGCAGTGCCCCCCATGTTGATCTACCAAGCAAGCAAACCCCCTTGTTCATTCCGATACAATCCTACTCTCTCGCTCCTGCTCTAGTTTATTGCATTAGGACAACAATGATTCAACTGCTACTTTATGCTGCGGTAGTTGAACCCATTCCTCTGCATGACCTGTCATTGCCACAGTAAATAGTTAAAACCCACTAGCATGTGTAGAAGTTGATTGAGCCATGTTGTGTTCTTGCCATGCCATGCCTGCTATTGCTTAGAGTTGTGTCAGGTCTGATTCATCGGGAATGAATTGGAGTGGTACGATATGTTCTGGTGCTGAGAGTTAAGAGTGTGAACACGATTTGGTAAAGGTAGCGGTGAGAGGCCATGTAGGAGTACATGGTGGGTTGTCTCACTAGAACCGTCCTTAAGAACTGAGTTCTGTGTAAGTTGTCCAATGACTAGCTACTAGCACACATTGGGCTCCGGGCGCTCCAAGCTCTCTCGACTGATTAACCAACTTGATCTCTGTCTAGGAGTCGCAAATAGTTTCTGGTGTTTGTAGGTAGTGTTAGTAGTCTACCAAGTGGCACCCGACCAGGTGGGCTTGGGACAGACTAGGCACAAGTGGCACGGTGTACCAAGCGTAGATCCATCCGGTGAGGTGGGCTTGGGAACCCTACACACATCGTTTGGGGTCGTGAGCGACACCCCGGCCGGATCTCCTTGTGGATGGAACCTGAATAGGCGATAAACCTGGACTAGAGTCTTGTGTGGTTAGTCAGGTCGTGGCCGACACCCTTGCCAGGCTTCCGCTTGAAGGTTGCCGACATACATGACACGTACATGGTGATAAGTGGTGAGAGCGTGTGTGAAGAAGTACACCCCTGCAGGGTTATCATGATCTATTCGAATAGCCGTGTCCTCGGTTATGGACTTCTTGGATGCTTACGTGGTACATAGACAACTTAAAGTGGATACTCTAAAATGCTCAAGACAAGTGTGAGTGTTATGGATGGCCTCCCGTAGGGAGACGGGAATGAATCCATAGTAGAGTATTGATGTGGTGATTAGTGGACTCGTGTGCGCCACCTCAAAAGAGTTACCAGCAGTCGTAGTACAGGTTAGCCACTGAGTCAAAACTGGCTTGCTGCAATTGAACCCCACATTGCCTCCTTGATACTAATGCATGTAAGATAGGATCTGATGTAAGTCTTGCTGAGTACCTTTGTACTCACGTTGCTTTATTTATGTTTTGCAGCGGAGACTTCGGTCTTACTAGTTTACTTGGACTTCGACGAGTAGCTTGCACCTCAGCTACGATCTTGTGCTCTTGGGAGGGTCTTGTAGATAGTCAGGCTTCTCAGCCTTTTTCTTTTGTAGTTTTCTGTACTCAGACATGTAATGCTTCCGCTTGTTGCTTGTATGCTCTAAATGATGGGTCATGTGACCCCTGTTTGTATTTAATGCTATGTGGCTCTTCTGGGCCTTTATCTATATGAGTTGCGTTATGTTGTGATGCCATGTTTTACAGCACATACTTGCATGTTATGCGTACGTGTGACATGTATTGCTATGTGTGGGATCCGAAAATCTAGTTGTTTATCCTTGGCAGCCTCTCTTATGGGGAAATGTAGCCTAGTGCTTCCCTGAGCCATAGTAGTCTGCTATAGCCCGGTTCACTGGAGTCCTGCTAGCCCAGCACTACTGCTCAGGACACTTGACTGGCCGGCATGTGTTTCACTTCGTTCCTGTGTCTGTCCCTTCGGGGAAATGTCACGCGGTGACATCCGGAGTCCTGCCTAGCCTGCTACAGCCCGGGACCCCCGGAGTCCTGTTAGCCGAGTGCTATAGCCCGGATTCACACGCTGCTGACCGACATGCTCGAAGTGAATCATGTATGCCTGTCCCCATAGGTTAGTGCCGCTTTGGGTTCACGACTAGCCATGTTGGCCCGGGTTCTCTATCATATGGATGCTAGCGACACAATCATATATGTGAGCCAAAAGGCGCAAACGGTTCCGGGCCAGGGTAAGGCGACACCCGTGGGAATACCGTGCGTGAGGCCGCAAAGTGATATGAGGTGTTACCGGCTAGATCGATGTGACTTGGAATCGGGGTCCCGACAGCTTTGGAATCAAAGTCTGACTGCCTGTAGGATTTCCAAGCCAACCTGGTCGAAGTTGACTCTAGAAACTCTTTAGTTATATAAGGGAATTGATTGTGGAAGGGAATGTCAGGCTCTTTTTACTCCTTATACCTCATGCCCTTCTGATCTGAGTCATCCAATCTTTCCTACGGGTTAAGGAACTAGGCTTCCTCTTCCGTCTATCAGGATCACGTGTTACTACTCCGTAGTCTCTTAGGATTGGTTGATCAGAGTCTTATCCCAGTTCAAGTACTTCCGGTGTAGTCTGTTTAGTAATATCTCAGAACCTTAAGTGATGATGTTGAGTATGGTGCTACCCCATCATTTGCAGGATGTCTCATCTTGAGCATTTTACTGCCGTTATGCTACCGAAATTGTCCTAGGAGTTCAAGAGATAGTATTTTACTTGTACTATATTCTACATCCTTATGATGATACTGAATCCATCCTTGTTTCCTTGGTTTCGTTCTTTAGGATGTTGTCGGTTAACCGAAATTCTGTTGCTCGTAGCCAAAACCACGGAGATGGTAGGGATGAGGATCCTCCCGGTCAGTCTTTGTTGGAAAAGTTCATGTTAGAAGTTGAGATGAACAAGCGTGAGACCAACCGCTTGTTAGCACGTATCGAGGAGAACACCGCACCCAAGTGCAAGGAGTCATCGACCATCTATGATTTCATTGGTCTAAAACCACCTACCTTCCATCATTCCATCAAACCTCTTGATGCAGATGACTGGCTTCGTAGTATCACTCACAAGCTGTGTTCTATGAACGTAGCTGAAAGTGACAAGGTCACCTATGCTACATATCACCTGAAAGGTCCTGCTAGTCTTTGGTGGCAGAACTATGAGGCTATGCTTCCAGCTGGCCAGATAACCACCTGGAGAGATTTCATTGAGGCTTTTCGCGAGCATCACATTCCTCGGGCTCTCATTGACCGCAAGAGAGAAGAGTTCTATAGTTTCACCCAGAGTAAGATTGTTGTTGATGCTTACAGTAGGGGATTTGAGAACCTTGCCCGCTATGCTACAGAAGAGGTGTCCACAGACGCCAAGAAGCGGGCTAGGTTCCGGAAGGGTCTCAACCCCAAGTTGCGTCGTGATCTTCACTTGCACCATTGCAATACACTCCAGGCTCTTGTGAATAAGGCCATTAATGCAGAGACAGCTCAACTTACTTACGAGGAGTCTCGTAAGCACACCCGTTATTTGGGTTCTTCCTCCGGTTCTAGTTCTCAGAAGCGCCGGATCTGGGTTCCGAACTCTGCTCTTCCACCCGGTTATACACCAAGCCTTCTTGTGTGGCACCTCACCCAGTTCAACCGTATGCTACACCCATGCCTATTGGTAGACCACTTGTCAATGCGGGTCCATGTCCTACCTCCAAGATTTGTTACAAGTGCGGAGAGCCAGGCCACATTGCCCGTATTTGCACTCAGACCCGTGTTGCTCCACCCTAGCTCGAGAAGTCTGTTGGCCGTGGTAGTAAGCCTTTACACCAGATGATCAGTGCCAAGTCAGCTCCCACTGAACTTGGACGTGTGCATCACGTCTCAGCTAAAGACGCTCATGATGATCCAGATGTCATTCTTGGTACACTCCTTGTCAACTGTCATCCAGCTTCGGTTCTATTCGATACTGGAGCATCTCACTCCTTCATTTCCGAAAGTTATGCCCGCTTGCACGACATGTCATTTTGTGATATGCCCTCCCCACTACTCATTCAAACTCCTGGATCCAAGTGGCAAACTTCTAGGATAAGTTATGGCAATGAAATACATGTTGACAGACTTGTATTCCTAGCTTCCTTGATATCCCTTAAGTCTTCAGATATTAACATCATCTTGGGTATGGACTGGATGAAAGCTCATTATGCCAAGATTGACTGTTACACCAGGTCTGTTCAGCTCACACACCCCTCTGGCAAGATAGTCACTGTCTCCACCAAAATTGCAAAACGTCAACTCTATTCTCTAAATGCCAGCCCTCTTCCTGACCTTGAAGATATCCTGGTAGTCCGCGACTTTCCAGATGTCTTTCCAGAGGAACTGCCAGGTATTCCACCTGACAGAGATGTAGAGTTTGTCATAGATCTTATCCCCGGAACCGCCCCAATTTCTAGGAGACCTTACAAGATGGCACCCTTAGAGCTAGCCGAGCTTAAGAAACAACTTGATGAGTCCTTGCAAAAGGGTTTCATCCGTCCTAGTTCTTCTCCTTGGGCTTGCCCCGTCCTCTTTGTCAAGAAGAAGGATGGTACGGAGTGGATGGTTGTAGATTATCGCCCCGTTAATTTGGTCACGATAAAGAACAAGTATCCGCTCCCCAGGATCAACGATCTGTATGATCAGCTCGCTGGATCCTCAATCTTCTCCAAGATGGATTTGAGGTTAGGCTACCACCAAATCAAGATCAGAAACGGGGACATTCCCAAAACGGCTTTTGTCACTCGTTATGGTCAGTACGAGTACACCATCATGTCCTTTGGTCTAACCAACGCTCCAGCTACATTCTCCCGCTTGATGAACTCGATCTTCATGGAGTACTTAGATAAGTTCATCGTGGTTTACCTCGATGATATCCTTATTTACTCGAAGAACGAGGAAGAGCATGCCGAACATATTAGACTTGTGTTAGAAAAACTTAGATAACACCGCCTTTATGTTAAGTTCTCCAAGTGCGAATTTTGGTTACCAGAAGTGACCTATCTCGGCCACGTGATCTCTGGTAAGGGCATTGCTGTCAATCCTGAGAGAGTTCGAGCCGTTCTTGATTGGACTCCGCCTGAAACGGTTAAGCAAGTTAGGAGTTTCCTTGTCCTAGCCAGTTATTGTCGCCGCTTTGTTGAGAACTTCTCCAAAGTGGCCAAACCTCTCACAGAACTTCTCAAGAAAGATAAAAAGTTTGAGTGGTCCCCACATTGTGAGCACAGTTTTCGGGAACTGAAAAGACGCCTGACTTCTGCTCCCATACTTGTGCCACCGGATTTCACTAAGGACTTTGTTATCTACTGCGACGCCTCACGACAGGGACTAGGTTGCATTCTTATGCAGGATCGCCATGTGATTGCCTATGCATATCGACAGTTCCATCCACATGAGGAGAATTATCCTACACATGATCTAGAGCTTGCAGCCATGGTCTATGCACTTAAGACCTGGCGACATTACCTCCTTGGTAAACGTTCCGAGATTTACACCGATCACCAGAGTCTTAAGTATATCTTCACCCAACCAGATTTGAACCTTAGGCAAAGACGTTGGTTGGAGTTGATCTCAGATTATGACTTAGGGATTACCTACACCCCAGGCAAGGGCAATGTCATGGCTGATGCGCTAAGTCGTAAGTCTTATTGCAACAATCTTATGTTGCAGCAGGGCCAACCACTTCTCCATGAGGAATTCTGTAAGCTTAACCTTCACATTGCTCCTCATGGATTCCTTTCTACCTTGGTGGCGAAACCTACTCTTATGGATCAAATCATCTCTGCTCAGAAGCAGGATACAGGAATTTCCCGGATCAAGAGAAACGTTAACAAGGGAGTTGGTGGTAGTTTCTCTATAGATGATCGAGGAGTTGTTTTCTTTGAGAATCGCTTGGTGGTTCCCAAGAATCAACATCTATGACAACTGATCCTTAAGGAGGCTCATGAATCTCCTCTCGCGATTCATCCCGGTAGTACTAAGATGTATCAGGACCTGCGCCAGAGGTTCTGGTGGACTAGGATGAAGAGAGAAATTGCTCAGTTTATTGCTAACTGCGACGTTTGTTGTCGCGTTAAGGCAGAGCATCAAAGACCTGCTGGCACCCTTCAGCCTTTAGCTATTCCTGAATGGAAATGGGATAAAGTTGGTATGGACTTCATCACGGGCTTTCCCAGGACCAAGAGAGGGAATAATGCTATCTTTGTAGTCATTGATCGTCTTTCCAAAGTGGCTCACTTCCTACCTGTTCGAGAGAGTATCACTGCTAGTCAGCTCGCTGACTTATATATTTCTCGAATAGTGTCACTTCATGGTGTTCCACTAGAGATCAATTCAGACCGTGGTAGTCTTTTCACTTCTCATTTCTGGGAGAGTTTCCAAACTGCCATGGGCACCCATCTTTCCTTCAGTACCGCTTTCCACCCTCAATCAAGTGGTCAGGTGGAAAGGGTCAACCAAATCCTCGAAGACATGCTTAGAGCTTGCGTGATCTCATTCGGTATGGATTAGGGGAAGTGCCTTCCTTTCGCCGAGTTTGCTTATAACAATAGCTACCAATCCAGTCTCAAGAAAGCTCCTTTTGAGATTCTGTATGGACGAAGATGTCAAACACCTTTGAACTGGTCAGAAACCGGTGAAAGACAATTCTTTGGACCGGATATGATCCAGGAGGCAGAAGAGCAAGTTTGCATCATTTGTGAGAATTTGAAAACAACCCAATCTTGTCAAAAGAGCCAGTATGACCGTCGTCATAAGGAAGTGGCTTATGAAGTTGGCGACAAGGCTTATCTTCGGGTTACTCCCTTGAAGGGTACCCATCGTTTTGGTATCAAGGGCAAGTTGGCTCCTCGTTACATTGGTCCTTTTCGCATTCTCACTAAATGAGGAGAGGTTGCCTACCAGTTGGAACTACCCCCACATCTTTCTCGAGTACATGATGTCTTCCACGTCTCTCAACTCAGGCGTTGCTTCTCGGATCCCATCCGCGGAGTGGACCACGAAACGCTTGATCTGCAAGATAACCTCACTTATCAAGAGTACCCCGTCCGCATTCTGGATCAAGCAGAGCGTGTCACTCGACGTCATCACATCAAGTTTCTCAAGGTTCAGTGGTCTCATCATTCCGAGAGAGAAGCTACTTGGGAGCGTGAAGATCGTCTTCGATTGGAGTACCCCACTTTCTTTCCGCCAACTCCTGAATCTCGGGACAAGATTTTTTCGAGTGGGGGCAAGTTGTCACATCCCTAGTTCTGGTATGACCTAGACCAGCTAGTCATTTGTGCATCATGTTTAAATTCCATTTGAACTTGAAATGGGGATTTGTGAAACCCTCGGAATCAATTCTGGAAATAACCTAGATAAAAATTGCTCCAAAAAGGTCCAAGAAAATGTTCATGTAGCTCTCAGAAAATATTGGTTAGAGGTAAAATTCAAACAAATATTTTCAGGAGCTCATAAGTATTTATTTTGGCCTTTTGGAATTAATGCAATAATTATTTGCATTGGATATATATATGTTATATATATATATGTATATAATATATGTCCAAAAATTATGCTAGTTATGGAGGAACTCTAGAATAATACCATTAGCTCCTATAAAAAGTGGCGTAAGGAAATAAATTGGTTTAGTATTTTACTAAATCAGAAACAAAAGCCAGAAAATAGAAAAGAAAAGAAAAATGAAAAAAAAACCTTACCTGCGGCCTGGCACTGTGCGGCCCAGCAGGCCGGCCCACCCAGCTGGCGACGCCAGTCGTCCCTGACCTCTCGCCAGGAGGACGGGGCGTGTGCCCGCGGCGCGCACGCACGCGCCCGGCCACCTCCTCTCTGCCTGCTTCATCCCAGCTGCGTCCAGGCGACGCCATGCGCCGTCCCGCACCTCTCCCACTCTCTCTCGTTCCCTCCCCTTCTCTCTCTCGCTCTCTCCTGCGAACGCCCGAGCACCGCCGTCGCTACCGCTCGCCGTTGCCGCGCCCACCGTCACGGCCTCGCCCTCGCTTCCTACCCAGACGCTCCGCATTGTCTTCCTCGTCATCTCCACCGAGCCAAGCCAACCGGGACGCTCCGTAGCGTCATCATCGCCACCGTCTTCAACCTCGGAAGCCGGTCACCGCCGATGTCGATTCGCCGTCGCCAAGCCGTCCCCGAGCAAGTTGAGCCCCTCTTCGTGATCGCCGTGAGCCCCGCCATCTTTCCCCCCTCTCCCATGTTCATTTGCGTGCTATAGGCGTGCTAGCCACCGGACCCGAGAGCTCACCGCCTCCACATTCGTCGTCGCCGGCGAATAGGCTAGCAACCTTCACGTCCGAGCACTGCTACGTGTTTCACATGCTCCCAGAAATCCAACACCACCATCAGCTAGTCCTCCAGTGCACCGCAACATCGACCCCGAGCTTGACCGAACTCCGGCTGCCCCGGACTTGCTCGCCGTCGTTGGCTCCGGCCACCATAGGCCCGGCCTCCACCACCACTAGATGTGCGCCTGCAAGAGCTCTCCAACGAGCCCAAGAACAGCCTCGCCCATGCCCTGTGGGCGTTTTCCTAGCCGCGCCGCCGTCTCGGGCCTCGCCGGCGTCAACCCGCCGGTGGGTTTTGACCCTGCTGACCAGGAGGTTTGACCTCCCGTGGGTCGCTGACATGTGGGGACCGGCCCTATTAATTTTTAGTTAGGATTAGTTTAACAACTAATTAAACCCTGATTAACTAATTGGGTCACTGACGCGTGGGCCCAACCCCATTAACGAAATCAGTTTAGGTTTAATTTAATTTAGGGTTAGCCACAGACACTGACATGTGGATCCCACACGTCAGGTTTGACCTGGTCAGCCGCCTTTGACCTGCTGACGCAATGCTGCTATCATGCTGACGCAATATATCATTTTCTAGTATTAAAATAAATTAGGAAATTCCAGAAAATGCTATAAACTTCAAAAATTCATATAAATTCAACCATAGCTCAGATTGAAATAATTTATATATGAAAAATTATCAGAAAAATTCAATCTATCCACCTGTACCAGTTTCATGCATGTCAAACCAACTTATTCCTACTGTATAAGTGAAACACTAAAATGGCTTATATAAAGAGCTTATTTTGGAGATGCCTTTGAATCTTTGGATCAAATGGGTTTCATCCAAATAAAAGCTAGTTGCATTAGCTCAATCAGCATCACATATTCATGCCATGATCATGCATCATATTGTTGCATATGCTTGTGTTTGATTATCGACACCGTTCCTTCTCGATAGGTCCTGCTCCGGAGACCGATCCAGAGTACCTGTCAGAGGAATAGTGCCCCCCTGTTGATCTACCAGGCAAGCAAACCCCCTTGTTCATTCCGATATAATCCTACTCTCTCGCTCCTGCTCTAGTTTATTGCATTAGGACAACAACGATTCAACTGCTACTTTATGCTGCGGTAGTTGAACCCATTCCTCTGCATGACCTGTCATTGCCACAGTAAATAGTTAAAACCCACTAGCATGTGTAGGAGTTGATTGAGCCATGTTGTGTTCTTTCCATACCATGCCTGCTATTGCTTAGAGTTGTGTCAGGTCTGATTCATCGGGAATGAATTGGAGCGGTACGATATGTTTTGGTGCTGAGAGTTAAGCGTGTGAACACGATTTGGTAAAGGTAGCGGTGAGAGGCCATGTAGGAGTACATGGTGGGTTGTCTCACTAGAACCATCCTTAAGAACTGAGTTCTGTGTAAGTTGTCCAATGACTAGCTACTACCACACATTGGGCTCCGGGCGCTCCAAGCTCTCTCGACTTATTAACCAACTTGATCTCTGTCCAGGAGTCGCAAATAGTTTCTGGTGTTTATAGGTAGTGTTAGTAGTCTACCAAGTGGCACCCGGCCAGGTGGGCTTGGGACAGACTAGGCACAAGTGGCACGGTGTACCAAGCGTAGATCCATCTGGTGAGGTGGGCTTGGGAACCCTGCACACATCATTTGGGGCCGTGAGCGACACCCCGGCCGGAACTCCTTGCGGATGGAACCCGAATAGGCGATAAACTTGGACTAGAGTCTTGTGTGGTTAGTCAGGTCGTGGCCGACACCCTCGCCAGGCTTCCGCTTGAAGGTTGCCGAGATACATGACGTGTACATGGTGATAAGTGGTGAGAGCGTGTGTGAAGAAGTACACCCCTGCAGGGTTATCATGATCTATTCGAATAGTCGTGTCCTCGATGGACTTCTTGGATGCTTACGTGGTACATAGACAACTTAAAGTGGATACTCTAAAATGCTCAAGACAAGTGTGAGTTCTATGGATGGCCTCCCATAGGGAGACGGGAATGAATCCATAGTAGAGTATTGATGTGGTGATTAGTGGACTCGTGTGCGCCACCTCAAAAGAGTTACCAGCAGTCATAGTACAGGCTAGCCACTGAGTCAAAGCTGGCTTGCTGCAACTGAACCCCACATTGCCTCCTTGATACTAATGCATGTATGATAGGATCTGATGTATGTCTTGCTGAGTACCTTTGTACTCACGTTGCTTTATTTATGTTTTGCAGCGGAGACTTCGGTCTTACTAGTTTATTTGGACTTCAACGAGTAGCTTGCACCTCAGCTACGATCTTGTGCCCTTGGGAGGGTCTTGTAGATAGTCAGGCTTCTCAGCCATTTTCTTTTGTAGTTGTTTGTACTCAGACATGTAATGCTTCCGCTTGTTGCTTGTATGCTCTGAATGATGGGTCATGTGACCCCTGTTTGTATTTAATGCTATGTGGCTCTTCTGGGCCTTTATCTATATGAGTTGCGTTATGTTGTGATGCCATGTTGTACATCACATACTTGCATGTTATGCGTACGTGTGACGTGTATTGCTACGTGTGGGCTCCGACAATCTAGTTGTTTGTCCTTGGCAGCTTCTCTTATGGGGAAGTGTAGCCTAGTGCTTCCCTGAGCCATAGTAGTCCGCTACAGCCCGGTTCAACGGAGTCCTGCTAGCCCAGCACTACTGCTCAGGACACTTGACTGGCCGGCATGTGTTTCACTTTGTTCCTGTGTCTGTCCCTTCGGGGAAATGTCACACGGTGACATCCAGAGTCCTGCCTAGCCTGCTACAGCCCGGAACCCCCGGAGTCCTGTTAGCCTAGTGCTACAGCCCGGATTCACACGCTGCTGACCGACATGCTCGATGTGAATCATGTATGCCTGTCCCCATAGTTTAGTGCCACTTTGGGTTCACGACTAGCCATGTCGGCCCGGGTTCTTTGTCATATGGATGCTAGCGACACAATCATATATGTGAGCCAAAAGGCGCAAACGGTTCCGGGCCAGGGTAAGGTGACACCCGTGGGAATACCGTGCGTGAGGCCACAAAGTGATATGAGGTGTTACCGGCTAGATCGTGTGACTTGGAATCGGGGTCCCGATAGTTAGAGGGTATCCTGCGCGGCTCCAATGGCGCTCCGAGCGGCTGCCGACGACGAGCTGCAGTTCCCCATGCCTGCCGTGGTGGACACCCACAGAAGGTTCATGGACCTCTCGGTGGTGTACACCAATGACCCGGTTTGGGTGGAGCACTCCATCCATATCATCGATCTGTTGATTGCCGAGGAGAAGTACAAGGTGGTCGGGTTCGACCGCAAGTACACCCTTGCTCGTGCCGGGTCTCATCCCAAGGTCGTCATCACCCAGATGTGTGTGCGCCACCACGTCCTTATCTACCACTACTGCCTGGTAACAAGGCCTTGCGAGTGTTTCGCTAGGTTGGCCAACAGCCCCCACTACATGTTCACTAAGGTGGACATCACCAGTGATGTAAAGGCGCTCAAGAATTCGGGCATCGCCTGCCAGAATCTTGTCGACATCCAGGGCCATACAAGATCTGGGGCAGCAAGGAGCATGAGAAGGACTCATTGGTTCACCTCGCTGAGGCCATGATCGACCCCTACTACATATACATGAAGGATTCATGCAACAAGGACAAGCATGCCTGACACTCGGCCTGGATGGAGAAACTCGACAAAGCTCACGTCATGTATGTGGTCAAGGAGGCGTACACGAGCTACGACATGTGCAGGAGGATCGTTGACATGAGGAAGTGCCTCCTTCCCCAAAATGGCCAGGAATCCAACCAGAAGCAGAGCAATGGCAAGCATCATTGCAATAATAAGTAGATGATTAGATCCTCGTTTCTTCTGCTTTAGTACGCATGTAATTGCTCACTTTGGTGAGTGGAAATGTTATGTGTGTAGCCACTTGTGTAATTGTATGCTTAATTTGGTTATGCAATGCTTTCTTTTTAAGTATATATGTTGATGCTCTATAGATAGAGCATAGATGTTATGCGGACAAAGAAAATCACATCGCACATGGACTAAACAATGGAACCCGTCGATGATGTTTTCATCAATCCCTCACAATTGTATACCAGTGATCGTTTGCTCAAAACACACACGGCTTGTTAGTAGTAATCATCTGTGTTGTTATCGATCTTCGCACACGTTTCCGATTACAGACCTGTTTGCCGTGTAACACACAATCTTGTAAAGTTGAACCGTTTCTGTTCACTAATCTCAAACGCAAACAGTTCATCCGAGTGAACCGCATGTTGTATATCACACACACCTTGATCTGGTTGACTGTTTCTTGTGTGTCACCTAATCACAAATAGTTCATCGAGTGAACCGTATGCTATATATTGCACAACCCTTCATCTCGCTGCCCGTTCCTTTTGTCCCTCCTCATCGCAAACAACTAATTGAACTGAACCGTATGCCCTGCATCACACATGCAACTAAAATCTGAACCGTGTTTGATGCATTCTCCATCGCAAATGTTTTGCACCTTTTTGATGGTTATTTTACACCACTATTTGTGAATATTGCATCACACACAGTTTCGTCGAAGGGTCTCTGATCATAGTGTCGCGTTAGCAGTATCCTGCAGTAGTGTATAAAGATTTTTTATCTTGGGAAACAAGCAAATGGAAGAAAAATGGAGTCCGGAAGGTACCCGAGGTGGGCACAACCCACCTGGGCGTGCCTAGCAAGCCCGGTGCGCCCTGGTGTCTTGTGCCCACCAGGGTCACCTTCCTTGTAGTTTCTTATTTTCCTAATTTTTTAAATATTCCAAAACTGACAAAAAATATTTTTGCAGATTTTTCGGAGTCCGTTTACTTATCGTATCACGACCTCCTCTTTTCAATGATTCTGGAGTGTTCCGGAAGGTTTCTTTTATGTGTTCTTCCGGTGTCATAGTTTGGATAATATTGCTTTCAACATTAATGCGCGTACCTGAGATATATTTTTTTATTCGTTGCCCATTAACAACCTTCAGGTTAGTGCCTTCGGCATTATTTATTTTGATGGCTGCAGATCGATAAACCTCCTCGATAACATAAGGTCCTTCCCATTTGGAGAGGAGTTTTCCTACAAAGAATCTGAAATGAGAGTTGTACAAAAGAACATATTATCCAACTTTGAACACACGCTTTTGGATTCTTTTATCATGCCATCTTTTAACTTTTTCTTTAAATAACTTGGCATTTTCATAAGCTTGGGTTCTCCATTCATCTAGTGAGCTGCTATCAAATAACCTCTTTTCACCGGCAAGTTTGAAATGATAGTTGATTTCTTTAATTCCCCAATATGCTTATTTTTCTGACTCAAGAGGTAAATGACAAGCTTTTTCATAAACCATTTTATAAGGAGACATACCCATAGGATTTTTATATGTTGTTCTATAAGCCCAAAGTGCATCATCTAATTTCTTAGACCAATTGTTCTGGGACCTATTGACAGTCTTTTGTAAAATTAATTTTATTTGTCTATTGCTAAGTTCAACTTGACCACTAGACTAAGGATGATAGGGTGATGCAATTCTATGGTTAACATCATACCTGGCAAGCATTTTACGGAAAGCACCATGAATAAAGTGTGAACCACCATCAGTCATTAAATATCTTGGGACTTCAAACCTTGGGAAAATAACTTCCTTAAGCATTTTAATAGAGGCATTGTGATCAGCGCTACTAGTTGGAATAGCTTCTACACACTTAGTAACATAATCAACATCAACTAAAATATGAGTATACCCATTAGAGGGAGGAAAAGGTCCCATGTAATCAAACCCCCAAACATCAAATGGTTCAATAGCAAGTGAGTAATTCATATGTATTTCTTGACACTTACCGATATTACCTATTCTTTAACATTCATCACAAGATGAGACAAACTTATGAGCATCTTTGAAGAGAGTAGGCCAATAAAATCCAGATTGCAATACCTTATGAGCAGTTCTGTCTCCCGCATGATGTCCTCCATAAGCTTCAAAGTGACATTTCCATAGGATTTGTCCCTGTTCATGCTCAGGTACACAATGTCTAATAATACCATCTACTCCTTCTTTATAAAGATGTGGGTCATCCCAAAAGTAGTGTCTTAAATCATAGAAGAATTTTTTCTTTTGTTGATATATAAAGCTAGGTGATATGTATTTAGCAACAATATAATTAGCATATTTAGCATACCAAGGTGTACTATTAGAAACATTTATTGCAACTAATTGATCATTAGGAAAACTATCATTAATAGGTTGTGGGTCATCAAGATTATTTTCAAGCCTAGACAAGTTATCGGCTACGGGGTTCTCCGCTCCTTTTCTATCAATGATATGCAAATCAACTTCTTGTAGCAAGAGAACCCACCTAATGAGTCTAGGTTTCGCATCTTTCTTTTCCATAAGATATTTTATAGCAGCAAGATCAGTGTGAACAATAACTTTAGAATCAACAATGTAACATCTGAATTTATCACAAGCAAACACCACCGCTAAGAATTCTTTTTCAGTAGTAGCATAATTTCGTTGAGCACTGTCTAGAGTTTTACTAGCATAATGAAGAACATTCAGTTTCTTATCAACTCTTTGTCCTAGAATAGCACCAACTGCATAATCACTAGCATCACACATAATTTCAAAAGGCAGGTTCCAAACAGGTGGTTGAACAATAGGTGCAAAAATTAAGGCTTTCTTGACTGTTTCAAAGGCTTCTAAACAATCGTCGTAAAAGCAAATGGAATATCCTTTTGCAAAATATTTGTAAGAGGCTTAGAAATTTTAGAAAAGTCTTTGATAAATCTCCTATAGAAACCAGCATGACCAAGGAAACTACTAATACCTTTGATATCTTTAGTACATGGCATTTTCTTAATTGCATCAACCTGAGCTTTGTCCACCTCAATACCTCTTTCAGAAATTTTATGGGAAAAACAATACCTTCGTTAACCATAAAGTGGCACTTCTCCCAATTCAAGACAAGATTTGTTTGCTCACTTCTCTGCAAAACTCGATCAATATTGCTTACACAATCATCAAAAGACATCCCATAAACAGAAAAGTCGTGCATGAAAACCTCAACAATCTTTTCACAAAAGTCAGAGAATATAGCAGACATACATCTTTGAAAGGTAGCAGGTGCATTGCATAAACCAAAAGGCATACGTCTATAAGCATAAGTTCCAAAAATGGCAAGTGAAAGTGGTCTTTTCTTGATCAGGTTGAGAAACAGGTATTTGTGAAGCTCCATCAAGGAAGCAAAAATGTGTGTGCTTAGATAATCTTTCTAGCATTTGATCAATAAAAGGCAGAGGGTAATGATCTTTTCTTGTTGCTTTGTTTAATTTTCTAAAATCAATTACCATTCTATAGCCTGTATCAATTCTCTGTGGAATAAGTTCATTTTTATCATTAGGAACAACAGTAATACCTCCTTTATTAGGGACACAATGAATAGGACTTACCCATCTACTATCAGCTATAGGATAGATTGTACCTGCTTCCAGAAGTTTAAATATTTCCGTTCTTACCACTTCTTTCATTTTCAGATTTAACTGACGTTGGTGATCAACAACGGGTTTAGCATCAGGTTCCATATTAATCTTGTGCTGACATAGAGTGGGACTGATGCCCTTAAGGTCATCAAGAGTATATCCAATAGCAGCTCGGTGCTTCCTTAGAACTTTCAATAATCTTTCTTCTTCATGTTCTAAAAGGTTAGCACTAATAATAACATGATAAATATTTTTATCATCAAGATACGCATATTTCAAAGTGTCAGGAAATTGTTTTAATTCAAATACAGGATCACCTTTAGGTGGAGGAGGTCCTCCTAGAGTTTCAATAGGCAAATTGTGTTTAAGCAGAGGACGTTCTTCAAATAAAATCTTATCTATTTCATTTCTTTCATGCATATGCATATCATATTCATGGTCTAGCAAATATTGTTCTAAAGGATCAGTAGGAGGTACAACAATAGAAGCAAGACCAATAATTTCATCCTTACTAGGCAATTCTTTTTTATGAGGTTTTCTACTAAACTTGGAAAAATTAAGTTCATGAGACTCCTCACCAAAGCTAACACCGACAGTTTGTTTCTCACAATCTATTTTAGCATTAACGGTGTTCAAGAAAGGTCTACCAAAGATAATGGGACAAAAGTCATCTTGTGGGGAACCAAGAACAAGAAAATCAGCAGGGTATTTTATTTTCCCACACAAGACTTCAACATCTCTAACAATCCCAAGTGGTGTGATGGTGTCTCTATAAGCAAGTTTAATAGTAACATCTATGTCTTCTATTTCAGTGGGTGCTATATCATTCACGCTAGGAATAACACTCACGCTGGCACCTATGTCACAAAAACCATGATAATAGTGATCTCTATTTTAACTAAGACAACGGGCATGCCAACAACAGGTATATGTTTATCTTTTTCATCAGGTTTGGCAATTCTAGCAGCTTCATCACATAAGTAAATAGCATGCCCATCTATATTTTCAACCAGGAGATCCTTAACCATAGCAACACTAGGTTATACCTTGATTTGTTCAGTTGGTTTAAGTGTTATAATATAACTTTTATTGACAATAGTTGAAACTTCAGCATGTTCCTTTATCCTAATAGGGAAAGGTGGTTTTTCAACATAAGCAGTAGGAACAACTGGATCAACATTATATATAATAGTTCATCCTTAGCTATTACTAGTTCTTTAATTTATTCTTTAATAGGTGGGTGATATTTGAACCACTTCTATTTAGGGAGATCAACATGAGTAGCAAAATATTCGCAAAAGGGGGCTACTATCTCAGAGTCAAGTCCATACTTGGTGCTAAACTTTTGAAAAGCATCGATATTCATAAAAGATTTAACACAATCAAACTTAAGCTTAATACTTGACTCTTTACCTTCATCAAGTTCCCAATCTTCATTGTTTTGTTTAATTCTTTCCAAAAGACCCCACCAGAATTCAATAGTCTTCTTCATAAAGGAACCAATACAAGAAGTATCAAGCATAGATCGATCATCATGCGAAAGCCAAGCATAAAAATTCTGAATGATAATTTCCTTCGAGAGCTCATGATTGGGGCATGAATATAACATTGACTTAAGCCTCCCCCAAGCTAGAGCGATACTTTCTCCTTCACGAGGCCAAAAATTATATATATAGTTCCGATCACGGTGAACTAGATGCACAGGATAAATTTTTTGATGGAACTCCAATTTCAATCGATTCCAATTCCAAGATCCAATATCATCGCATAGCCTATACCATGCCAATGATTTTTCCTTCAAAGATAAAGGGAAAACCTTCTTCTTAACTTCATCTCTAGGTAAACCTGCAAGCTTGAGCAATCCACAAATTTCTTCCACATATATCAAGTGCATATCAGGATGTTCGGTTCCATCTCCTACATAAGGATCAGCTAGCAGTTGTTCTATCATACCCGAAGGAATATCATATTCAATATTTTCAGTACGTGCAGTAGGTTGAGGGGTCAATAATTGTGGTTCTGGTCGACTTGAAGATACCCCGAACAAACCCCTCAAAGGATTGTTTTCCATAGTAACAAGTGAGAGTAAATTTCAGCACGTAGTAATAATTTTTCCTTACCAAGAGCACTTCACTCCCCGGCAACGGCGCCAGAAAAGATCCTTGATGACCCACAAGTGTGGGGGATCAAGTGTAGTCCTTTCGATAAGTAAGAGTATCAAACCCAACGAGGAGCAGAAGAAAATGACAAGTGGTTTTCAGCAAGGTAATGTCTACGAACTCTGAAATTGTAAGTAACGAGTAGTTTGATAGCAAGATAATTTGTAACGAATGAGTAATGATAATAGTAACAAAAGTGCAGCAAGGTAGCCCAATCCTTTTGAGGAAAAGTACATGCCAAAACGGTCTCTTATGATAAGCAAAGTGTTCTTGAGGGTGCACGGGAATTTCATCTAGTCACTTTCATCATGTTGGTTTGATTTGTGTTCGCTACTTTGATAATTTTATATGTGGGTGGATTGGTGCTTAGGTGTTGTTCTGACTTGAGCAAACCTCCTACTTATGATTAACCCCCTCGCAAGCATACGCAACTATGAGAAAAGTATTAAGAATAAATTCTAACCATAGAATTAAACTTTTGAATCTAATCGGTCCCTTATGGAATAGCGCATAAACTAGGGTTTAAGCTTCTATCAATCTTGCAACCCATCATCTAATAAATACTCCACAATGAATTCCCTTAGGCCCAAATATGGTGAAGTGTCATGTAGTCGATGTTCACATGACACCACTAAGGGAATCACAACATACATACCATCAAAATATCGAACACATATAAAATTCACATGATTACTTGTAACAAGATTTCTCCCGTGACCTCAAGAACAAAAGTAACTACTCACAAATGATAATCATGC
Source organism: Triticum aestivum (assembly GCF_018294505.1). Taxonomy (NCBI): domain Eukaryota; kingdom Viridiplantae; phylum Streptophyta; class Magnoliopsida; order Poales; family Poaceae; genus Triticum; species Triticum aestivum. Next base: position 430,553,260 of record NC_057797.1, on the reverse strand, counting down.
TCAAGATCAAAGGGGTATTAAATAGCATTTTGGATCTCAACATATAATCTTCCACGAAATAAACCATATAGTAATCAACTACAAGATGTAATCAACACTACTAGTCACCCCCAGAAGTACCAATCTATAGTTCCGATACAAAGATTGAACACAAGAGATGAACTAGTGTTTGAGAGGAGGAGATGGTGATGTTGAAGATGTTGATGGAGATTTCCCTCCCCAAGATGGGAGAGTTGTTGGTGATTATGATGACGATGATTTCCCCCTCCGGGAGGGAAGTTCACCCGGTAGAATCGCTCCATCGGAGGGAAAAAGTGCTCCTACCCAAGTTCCACATCGAGACGGCGCTGCTTCTTCTCGAAAGTCCTCTCTCTATTTTTTCTAGGTCAAAATGACTTATATACCACAAGATGGGAACCGGAGGTGGGCTGGGCTGAGCACAACCCACTAGGGCACGCCTAGAGGGCCAATCGCACCCTGGTGTCTTGTGCTCACCAGGTGGCCCCCCTCCGGTAGTTATTTGCTCCAGTATTTCTTATTTATTCCTTAAATATTCCTCGTGAAGTTTCACCTCATTTGGAGTTGTGCAGAATAGGTAGACTGACGTAGTTTTTTCAGGTCCATATTTCCAGATGCCGGAATTCTCCCTCTTTGTGTGAACCTTGCATATTATGAGAGGAAAGGCATTAGAAATTTAGAATTACTCCAAAAAGCATTATTATGCATAAAAACATTATAAATAACAGTAGGTAAACATGATGCAAAATGGTCGTATCAACGACCTGGCGGTAACTTCCTCGTATGGCCCTAATTTTTTTTCCTACCATTAACATGCATTAATACAACTGTCAAGTTAAAATTTGGAAATTTTCAGGGGTCATTTAACCTTTTTAAGACATTTAAGTGACGTTCTTGCCATTTAATGGTCGTAATTCAAATTTGAACTACATGTACATGGAACTGCAAACCATCATGGGTTGGGAAAAATATTTATGTATTACATTTTACAATAATATCATGGTAACACAAAATAATCATTCATGCCTTACATTTGGAAAGAAAATGTAAATATCTGGCAAGTCAACCGGGCCCCACACGATTGTCACTCTATTTTGTGCCTCGAGGTTTGGAAGGTTAGTGGCGCAGGTTATTAATTAGACGCGGTTTTGTATTGGAAACCGTGAGTGATTTATTTCACAAGCGGCTTTTGCTGTGGGAATCGTGTGTAATTCCAGCTATAGTACTTGTAAATTCCAACTATCGGTACGTGTCCTGCTCCCGCCGATCTAGATTTGGACCGCCAATAAATACTACCCTGCCCACATCATCCCGCTTGCATTCTCATCTACATTATCTCCACGCTCGACCCCCCC